>NW_022589711.1:61290501-61588953 GCF_004348235.1 Phoca vitulina | reverse complement strand
TATATATATATATATATATATATATATATATATATATATATCTTATGACCTGATTTTTCACTTAAACATATTTAGAATTTAGATATAGTTTCTATATCAATAAAAACAGCTACATTATAGTTTTAAATAGCCATGTATTAATCTGATATATGGATGTGGCATACAAAATATTAAACTGATCACCTACCTTTAAAGGTTGTTTCAAATTTCTTTTGCTAGTATAAACAGTGCTACAATGAATAACTTCATGAATTTATGGAATTATTTCCTTAGGATAATTCTCAGAAGTGTAAATCCTGAGACAGAGTTATGTCCATTTGTCAGATATATCATGTCTATGAATATGGCCAAATCACCCTCCAGAAATCTTTAATAATATCTAGTTCCATCAACAGTGTATGAGAATTCTCATCTCCCTATATACCTTTGCTAACACTGATTATTGCCATCCTCCTAAATATTTTACAATCTGATATATGAAATGCCATATCATCATTTGAAGTTACTGTATTATTACTAGTGACCATTAAGCTTTTAATATACTTATTGAACATTTATATTTTTGTTAATTTTCTATTTATGTTCTTTCCCCCAATTTTTAAAAAAATTGAAGTGTTTTGTTAGAAAGAAGTTTTTATGATTATGATAGTAACCTTTTATTGGATGCATTTTAAAATATGTCTGTGAATGTGCTTTGGTTAATTTGAAAAAGGGAATGAGTAAATGAGTGTGGATCCACTGGAGGTTAACAATGAGACTTTTAAAAATTCAAATCTAAGTATGTTCTACCCCTGCTTTAAAACCTTTGATTGTTTCCTTTTGCCATGGAATAAAGTCTGTGTTCCAAAAGTTGGCAGGCTAGGTCCACCATGATCTGGTTTAGTTGACCTTTCTTGCCTCTGTCCTAGCCACTTTCTCCTATGTCCGTGGTGTGCTAGAGCCCAGGAGCTTGTGAGAGCCAACTGCGCACATCTCTTCCCAGCTCCACATTCAATGGTACCATCATGTTGGTAGTTTGAAATCAGCCATGGGAGAGTATTTATACCATAGAAACTGGCAAACACTAGAAATTAGGGCTTTTTTCTTCTGGAGACTGAATTGTTAAATATTTACCAGCATTCTGCTAGATAAACCTTAAACTCCAGGCATGCTAAACTTCTTAGCATTCTTGATCCAGGGCAAGACTGAGGCCCCCAGGCAGGGTAATCGCCAGTTGCCCCTTCAAACCAGTATTTGGTCAATACACATTAGCGATGTGTGGAAGAAGCAGGAAGCAGACCCTCTAGTGGCAGTGTTCAGCCTCTCTGCCTTTGTTCTGAGCAACCCAGTTCTGGCCCAAAGCTCCCCACCCCCTTGCAGTGATGCAAAGCCTACAGCTAATTGACTTATTTTTCTTATGAAGCTTTTGGCCTGACCTTTGGCAGTCTCACCACTCCCTCTTCCCCACCTCAAGTGGCTTTAAAAAAAGCAGTTTCTTCCACCGCATGTAGTCTTTTCCTTGGAGGGAATTCTGCTCAATACAGTTTTTTTTCTATCTTATTTTAGTACCCTTATAGATTAGGATCTAAGGCAACAGGCTGGCTAGCCCAACCTTTAACCTGAGTCTGACCTCAATATAGCTTCCTTCCCTCATCTGTTCCTAGGTACATGTATTCTTACTTTCTCCTGCCTCCCCCTGCCCACCTGGTTGATATGTTCCTTCCTCAATGGACAGTCCTGACAGTATACTTTTTCTTGTCTGGACCCTTGATAGTAATAGCACTTAGTATCATAGTCTCTCCAAGCAATGACACTGTTATCCTCATCATATATATATTATATAACACATATATATATATCTCCTTATATAGTAAGGCCCAGATCATGCTGGGCTGAATGGATGTCCTTGAGGAGGCAGTGCAACTAGGGGCATCTTATATTAAGGTGAACATTTTGGCAGTAGTGTACAAGAAGACTGAGAGAACAGAAATGCAATGACCACTTGGGTGTTGAACTATTGTAGAGAGAATCATCTAGTCATGAGGGAGTGGTAAGCTCCTGGAGGTGGATGGTAGTAATGAGGATGGAAAGAAAGAGCAGACATGAGACAAGACAAGGAATTATGGAACTTGGTGAAATATGACTTGGGACAGGAAAAAATAGGCAAATTTACAATGTCTTTAAGTTTCTAATTTAGAAACAGATGTAAAGTCATTTGTGTAAGGCCAGGGACTCACAAGGAAGAGACGTAAAAAGTAAAAAACAAATAAACAAACCCCCAGAAAGTTAAGTGTTAGCAAAATCTTTTCATCTGGAAAAGGGGTACAGAAAGGAAGAAAGAGGATAAATGATTAATTAACTAGAAAAAGAATCTGAAAATTGCAATATCCTGAAAGCTGGGGAAAGAGAGTTTAAAAGAGCAAAGACTGTTTCAATGATTTTGAAGATTAGTCAATACACTCTCAAAAGGCAAAGAAAAACAAAGGGATAAAAGGACTAAAATAGGAAGAAGTTGCTGCGGCTGAGGTTGAAGAGGTTGCTGCCTGTGTTCTCCTTTAGGATTTTGATGGACTGCTGTCTCACATTTAGGTCTTTCAACCATTTTGAGTCTATTTTTGTGTGTGGTGTAAGGAAATGGTCCAGTTTCATTCTTCTGCATGTGGCTGTCCAGTTTTCCCAACACCATTTGTTGAAGAGACTGTCTTTTTTCCACTGGACATTCTTTCCTGCTTTATCGAAGATTAGTTGACCATAGAGTTAAGGGTCCATTTCTGGGCTCTCTATTCTGTTCCATTGACCTATGTGTCTGTTTTTGTGCCAGTACCATACTGTCTTGATGATGACAGCTTTGTAATAGAGCTTAAAGCCGGAATTGTGATGCCACCAGCTTTGCTTTTCTTTTTCAACATTCCTCTGGCTATTCGGGGTCTCTTCTGGTTCCATACAAATTTTAGGATTATTTGTTCCATTTCTTTGAAAAAAGTGGATGGTATTTTGATGGGGATTGCGTTGAATGTGTAGATTGCTCTAGGTAGCATTGACATCTTCACAATATTTGTTCTTCCAATCCATAAGCATGGAACGTTTTTCCATTTCTTTGTGTCTTCCTCAAAAGAAAAAAAGGACTAAAATAGTTATCACTGGGTTTGGCAAGAACCTAGTAGCATCCCTACAGCTCCAGAAGTAGTAGAACAGTGGAAAGCCGCTGGACCACAAGTCAGTGGATCCAGTTTACTGTGCCACTTACTAGCTGTGTTACCTTAAGTATTTGTCTTAATCTCTCAGAAGCTCAGTTTCTTCTTTTATCAAGTGAGGATCATTTTGGTTCTACTTCCTTCACAGGGTTATTGTGAGGTCTGAAAGGAATAGTGAAAGTATTTTGTAAACTGATTAGAATATGAATGTGACACATTTCCATTATTACAGTCATAATTGGAGCCAAGTGGAAAGCAAGACGTAGAAAGAGTCATGTAAAGAATGGTAAAGGATGAGAAGGAGTACAAGGGGTGATAGCAGCTAGAAGAAGGCACAAGGTAAAATGAAGCATTTGTTTACTTTTGTTTGGTGGCCAGGAAACCAGGATGTGGCTGAAGAGAGGAGGACAGACTTTGTGCAGGAGAGGGAACCATGGTTGTACAGCCCAGAATAAATAAAGGCTGTGATCTTCATACATCAGGTCAGAAACCTCTTCCTCTGAGCCTGGTAGGAAGGTCGAGACCCAAATGTTGAGATGGGGACATGTCAGGATGAAGGTGGAATAAATGAAGTTGCCCATGTGGGACACTCCAACCACGTGTTGAAGAATAAGGGAAGGCTATCCAAGGAGGGGTAGGCAGAGAGGGATGGGATCTGGGAGGAAATCGAGAAGGCAAAAATATTATTTGAATGACCTCTACAGTATCCACTTATGTTGTGCACTGTTCAGTCCTTTAGAGGCATTGCCAAGTCTAACATCTATGATCTCCACCCTCCTAATCATTGGGCATTAGCTCAGTCCGAGTAGCACAACAGGGCCCAATAGGAAAGGGAGTTATGCTTCTCTGCAATTGAATTAGATAACAAATGGGATAATCTTATTTTCTGAACTGATTTGAATACGTGGTTGGTTACATGATTTGTGTATATTTTCCAGTTGTGAGACGCTATCTGGGAGGTGAAGTTTATATATGCAAATGTTGGATTCTGGACATTTTCATGGTTTGTAAGTTTAATAGGGAGAGTCAGTCTGCAAATCAGGACTGTCTTAGAAATATGAATCATATGCAGTATACATCTATGTGACTTACATCTTGGATATCAAGGGACTCACATTAGGATGTGGAAGTGTAAGATACGGATGAGATGGAATGAGGATGTACCTCTCTTCCAGCGTGGTTGTAAATGGTTGGAGCTGAGTAATGGCTGCCTATAAATGACTCATCCTTCACAGTTTGCCACAGATGCCTCTACTGTCATTGATCTGTTAGATATGGAGGACTGAGGATGAGTTATCTTTCAACATCATGCAGGCTCTGTTGCTTCTCATAATAATAATAATAGTAATAATAATAATAATAAACATTCTCTGGTCCCATGATTCTTCCAAAAGTAGCAAATGGCAAGAATAAGAGGTTTAAATGGTTTACTTTTTTTCTTATATGCCTAACTCTGGTAGACATCTGAGTTGGGAATCCTGCTATAGCCCAACAGTTCTCAAGCTCAATATTATGACACATTAGTATTTTAAGATCGGTTGTGAGGTATATCAGTCTCTTACTAAGAATAGCTAAAGTAGGGATATTTGTGAATATTAAATTTTTGACACATTAACCACTGTTCAAACTTACCCCCCAAATTATCTGATAGTATTCTTTCTTAGTCACCTGTATCCTGATATAATTTCTTAAGCAGGATAGAAACATCATGTTAAATTTAGCACAATGGGAACATCCATGGGATGTCATTTGTCATGTGTGTCCCAGAAGAAAAAAAAGTTGAGAACTGTTGCTCTGGCAGTTGGTGGAGGAGCAATGACTGTATAGTCATTTTAGACAGCACTGAAAAGTCATACATGGTGGAAGGTTATCTGCAAAGTCATATTTTTTTCTTAAATTAATTTTTATGAAAGTCAAACACATAGCTAAAAAGGTCAAATAGTTTTATAAAATTCATCATGAAAACCATATGTCCCTGAGACCCCTTCCCCACTGTGTTACTGTTCCTCTGGGACATATGGGTTAAATGAATAATTGGTGTTTACATTATGGTGATGTAAATTTTCTTCATATTTGTGCTATATGGTATGCTATTATCACACTTCCCCTCCTGGACTCAATCATTGCCTCATATTTTTTTAGTTGGGTTTTCTTCCTTAAATTGTCTATTTGAACTATATCCCTCTCATTATGACCAAGTATGCTAGATAATCCATAAGTTTCATCTTGTCCTGTGGCATCCCTCCTAAAGCCTTCCTTCCCTCTGCTCCAGTCCAGACTTGTTGCACTTGAGGATGGTACATAAGCACCATCCTGGGATTTTCCACTGCCATAGTTCTAGGAATTCACTTCACTTCACTTCTCTCTTGGGTTGGGTCCTTTGTCTAGTTTTTCTCCTTTAGTCTCCTATTGTGATGAATGTATGTCCTGGTAATTTCCTGAGAAAGTGGATAGGAGGTAAATATTTTAGAATCCTTATACGTCTGAAAATGTCTATAGTCTACTTTCATACTTGCCCAGTTATAGAAGAAGTGTTTTCTCAGTATTTTGATTTTAAGATTTCTGGATTTATTCTCTACTTTTATTTTTCTCTCCTTTTTTATTACTTTGTCTTTTTGTTCTACATTCTGTAACATAGAACAAACTCAACTCTATCTCCTCAACTCTGTCTTCTAAACATCCTACTGAATTTCTTAAAGTCGTACTATCATATTTTTTAAGGTTTCAAGAATTCTTTATTGATTTATTCTTGTTTCATGGTTGCAATAGTTTTCTTATCTCTCTTTTAGGACACTAATTATATATTTAATTTTTGCTCCCTGCGTTGTCTCTATTTTCAGTTTGTGTGTTTATATTTGTCTGATTTTTTTTTTCTTAGAGGCTTTTCTAAGATATTTAGTGATCTTTGGCTTCATTTCATATTTAAAACACAAGGCACCAGGAAAATATTAGGAGCAGCGTGTGTGTGTGTGTCAGGGGCAGGACAAGATTTTCTATTTCTAGGATTCATTGGCTGTTTCGTTTGTAAACCCTTAAATGTCATTACCCACAGGCCTGTAATCTTGGGTTGGCCTGTGTTTCCAGAGAGAAATTATCTAGTATCTTGCCTGGAGGTGAAAACCTGACTGCTGTATTTTTTAAGAATGCATTATAAAGTATTTAGGCCAGCAGTTCTCAAAATGTGGCTTATAGACCCCAGAGCCTTCTCAAGACTCAGGGATTCCAGAGTCAAAACTATTTACATACTAACACTAAGATGATATTTACCTTTTTCACTGTGTTGATATTTGCACTGATGATGCAAAAGCAACCGTGGTTAAAAATTGCTGGTGCCTACCACTAATCAGGCACCAAACTCTACTAGCTGTCGGCGTGTCCTTCACCACTGTGCACTTATAGTTAAAACAAAAAATAAAGCCAATTTCACTTAAAAATGTTTTTAATTAATAGTAAAAGTTATTAATTATTATTTAATCTTGACCCTTGAGTGCACACCCTTTTATTATTCTCTTTGGTGAAATGAGAAGTACACATAAGGCACTTCTGCAAGCGTACCAATATGTACTGTGGCGTCTTGAGGAAAAGCACTGTGCAGTTGTTTGAGTCACAAGCTGCACTATCTGTTTTTTCCCCAGAGCACCATCTTTACTTGAAGGAATGGCTTACATAAGATGGTCATTCTAACGTGGCTATTTGGCAGACATTCTCTCAAAAATAAATAAGGTAATTTTGTCACTTCCAGAAAAACAGTTCAGGATATTTGTGGCCAATAATGGAATTTGAGAAAGAAAGTTAGAATTATGGGAGACTTGTATCCTCCACTACCATGAGCTTGAAACTTCCTGTAATGGGTTCAGAAATGATAGTCACCACTGTGATTTTTTTGGTATTATGTAATAAAATATGCTAATATTTGGAAGATCCATCTGAATCAGTGAACTGATACTTTCTAAACGACCAATTCAGAATATTACAAAAAAATGCATGGGTGAAAGTGCAAGATAGACCAATGGCTTTTAATGTGGCAGTAAAAAAGTTCATTGGTAGGTTTCAGATTCCATACTGCAACTCTCTTTTCAGAAGCTACCACTTGTTGAGTTTTGGTGTAGTGTCAGAGAAAAATATTTACAATTATCTGAAAATGTTATTAAAATACTCCTCCCTTCCTGAATGCATATCTCTTTGAGGCTGGATTTTCTTAATATTCTTTTACCAAAACAACATGTCATGATAAATTGAAGGCAGAAAGAGATATGAGAATCTATTTTCTATGAAGCTGTACATTAAAGAGATTTGTAAAAATGTAAAACAGTGCCACTCTTCTCACTGTTTTTTTTGAAAATATAGTTTCATAAAAATATTGTTTATAGTATTAACGTGTAATAGACTTGCCATTTTTATTTAAATGAGTTCATAAATATTTAAATGTTTCTGTTGTAATTTATGATAAGACAAATACTGATACATATAACCAAAATAAACTGAGGTCCTTAAAATTCTTAAGTGTAAAGTGGTCTTGAGACCAAAATTTTTGAGAGTATCTGACATAGACAATTAATCCCCCAGGTTTTCTGTATGGTTGCACATCCCTGCTCTCTGTTACACTTAATATCCCCTAATCTACAGTTTCTCTGATCAAGTCCTCTGGTTGATGTAGGGACAGGGGGATCTGAGAGTCTAATTTTCTCCATACAGATTTCAACCACCACTTTCTCCTTAGCAGGCTTCTGCTGCTTCTCCTCAAGACCTAGGTTTCAGCTTTCCCTATTCTGTTAAATCAGTTAGCACTTATCATTCCATTCTAAAATGTTACTCACGGTTTTTGGCTTCCTGTCATCTTCTCTATTATTCCTTTATTCTTACGGGTTTATCAATTATTTTATTCATTTTCTGTCATGTTAATGGAGATTTGGGAGGCAGTGGAGATATAGGCATGTATTTGATTGGGAGTAAGTATATTATATGTTGGTTTTGGTATTTGTGCCAACATGTAGAAGTTAATGATTACTATCTCTTTATAATAGGTTATTTAATCTAAAATTGTTAAATAAAAAAGGAATTCTACAGAGAAATTAGAAATCTTTATTCAATAGAAAATGGATATTTAGAATATCTGTTACATATTTTCAGCTAGAATATCCTTTGTTATTTAGAAACAATATTTGTTATTTTTGTTATATAGAAACAATCAACACAGTTCTTGAAGTTTTTTTGGGAAAACGATCCTGTCTTAAAAAGTGAACATCTATAAAATGCAGATGCCGAGGTCAGAATTAGTATTTACCTACCCAACCAATTTATAGGCCAAAATGACTTATTTACCTTATATGTGAATTTACCTTATATGTGGTTTTTAATATAAAACTAGTGACATTTAGGGTTGAATATTGACCCCTACATATTTAAATCCACTTAATAACAGATTGCATTATCAGGGTTTATGCAGTATTTCTAAAGCATGTTATGATGAATATATTGACCAAGAAAATAACATGGAAGAGTTTAGTGGATTTATGATTTCATGCCCTGTCACATTGCTTACACTTTTTAAGTCAAGGAAACCTCAGCTCCCTGGAGCTAAAACATTAAGTGCAAAATGGCCTTAAGTATAATTCATTTCTCAGATGTGAGAACAAAAGGAAAATTGTCAGACTAGAGACTAGAATTGTTTGACTTTGACAGTTACAATTATGATACTGGGGACTGGTTGGAGGGAGAGGTTAGGATAAGTTGAGATAGCATTTCAGAAAATAGAGATCCAAATTTAGTGATCTTCTTGAATTGGAAATAAAGGAACAACTCACAGAATGCAGAACATCATAGAAACTAAGAGCTGGAATCCACCTTGAAAGTAATCTTAATAGACGAGAAATGTGAAGAGACTGGTCCAAAGTCACCCTGATAGTTATTAGTAGATGTACTAGAACCTAGACTTCTAGGCCCCTAGCCCAGTGTCGTTGCCAGCACATCCACCACGTTGGGGATGAAGTGGAAGCATACCTACCCTGGGGAAGAGGGAAAGCACACTGCCAAGTCTGCCTTCCACTCTCTCTCTATGCATGTGAGTCTTCTCCCTACTCCAAGGTCTGTAAGAGCTTCCAGGCTGTTTTACCTCCTTATCCTTTCCCTACCCTGTGATTTTCATTTCTTCTGTACCCCTGTCACATCTGTCCCCCCTTATAGCGCCTTACATTTGTGATTCTGCATGATTGTCTATCTCTAAATATAGATATTCTGTCTCCCCACCTAGATATTAATACTTCTGAAGGCAGGACCCTGCCTCCGTGTTTCCCCCAAAGTGACTATGACTCTGCAATCAGAGATGCTCAGCTCATGTTGCTGTCAGATCATTCAAAGATCTGGTTGGTCATGTTTACACAAAGCAAGAAAATCTCAACATTACAGGGAAGTTAACACCACTGAAGCTGTAGCTTAGAAAGTAAGCCTAATGTAGAAATAAACAGGAAAATGGTATGTAAGAACCAGAAAATTCTGAACTTATTTTTTAGTTCTTATCAGGCTATTTTCAAAGTTCTGCTAAGCAGTGGGTCACACTTTAGAGGTAAGAGCCTGGAAGGGGTTTGGTTTCCCAGAGAACAATGCTCTCTGGCACATAGATACTATATGTGTTCTCAAACACAGATGCCTCAAAGGCAGAGCTGCTATGTGTGGTTGTTTAGTTTATTCAGTGTATAAAGGTGCCTGACCAAGGGACAAGGACAGAGCACTTTTTTCTTCACTCCAAGGGGCCCATTTCTAATTGGCCTTTCCAGAGAGGGGCACTTTTTAAAATGGTCTGCCCAGAGGGGAGCATTTTTTTCTAATTCTCACAAAGGCACCTTAGATGCGGTCCCACCGGAAAATGAGCCCTGAACCAAAGGTCAGAAGGAATAATACGTAAACAGTGGCTCACTCCCTGGCAAACACAAGGTTGGGGAGGTTAGAGGAAAGGCATAGGAGGGATAAAGCAATATGAAAAAAAGACCTTGGAGGAATTAGAGAAGGAACTGAAATGGTTTAACTTGGAGAAGAGAGTACATATTAAAAGATGCTTAAAAAATAAAAAAGGAACTGTTTCAAAGACTAGAATGATTTGTCCCTTGTTAATATTATTCTGAGGAGATCCATGGGGTTTTATTGGAGGAATAGAATCATTTCCTGACAACGGAGACTTAACATTAGAGGTTGTGGCATTTCTTCTTCAGGAGACTTTATAAAATGGGATGCATTCCCATCTGGGAAGAGTGTTAGTTGACTCTGCCTATAGATATGAGAGGGTTAACTAAAGGTTTCTAAAAACAAAGGTTATGTTGTTCATTCTGGTGAAAAGGAAGTATGGGAAGCGCTTGACTTTCCTGGAGGCTGTGTTCTAGAGTTCTCCAGCGAGGAGATTCCTAAGTGCCCACAGTTGCTGTGCAGAGAGCTGTGAAGATGCCAAGGGCCACAGGTCCAGGAATTAGGAGATCATTTATGCTAGTACAAATATCTCTCTTTGCAAAAATGTTTTAGCTTTTTTCTCTTCTGCTCCTTTACCTTTCTTTTCCTACAATCAAATCTAATTTTTTCTGGGACCTGTCTCATTTGTTTGAATGTTTAATAAGTAGTAATTACTGTTATTATCATGTGAATCCCCTGCTCTGGGCACACAATGTTTCCAGAATATGCTCCTTACCTTTTTGTACATTCATTTATTCTTGCATTCACCAAAAAAAATATGTATTAGAGGTGGGGATTTATCAGTAATGTGCTGGTCACTGAGGATTAAATGGTGAGTTAGATATGACCTCTAACCTTCAAGAATTTCATGTTTAAAAAAAAAAAAAGAATTTCGCGTTTTAGAGGAAAGATAGTCAAGTAAACGAAACTATTTCCTAGGTCAGATACTCATATCCTACAATGGTTTCCTGCATCTGTCAAATCCTGAGATTCTATCCAGGGCACTTACCCAGAAACTGACTTTGTTATGCACATATGGCATTTTAAATTTATTACTTTATGTACAGAATGTATGTATGTACATGTATGCACATACCTTGTGTATTTAGATCTTGAGTGTGTATACATATATATGTCATGTACATATCTATCTATATCTATCTTGTCCCTAAACTAAATTTTAAGCTAAATAATAACAAAAATAATAATGATTATTTTATTGATAATTTACTTGATGTTTGGTGTTGTTCTCTGTGTTTTACATATAATCATGTTACTTAGTCCTCACAGCAATCTTAGTATTGTACAGTAGTTATCCTCCCTTGCAGATAAAAGAAACTGAACACTGAGAAGTTAGGTAACTTGCCCAAGGTTATAGAGCTAATAAGTTGTAAAACCGGGGCTTGAACCCGGAAGTCTGACTTGATATAAAGTCAGAAACCACATTCATATTTGTCCGTATATTCTGCTGTCTGTGCTGGCACCTAGAAGACCATCTGACATACATAAATAACATTCCCTTGATGAAATCCCAATAGTTCACTTTTACCCTTGCTTCCCTTGCCTTTGGCGATGTTTCTAGGAAGAAGTTGCTGTGGCTGAGGTCGAAGAGGTTGCTGCCTGTGTTCTCCTCTAGGATTTTGATGGACTCCTGTCTCACATTTAGGTCTTTCATCCATTTTGAGTCTATTTTTGTGTGTGGTGTAAGGAAATGGTCCAGTTTCATTCTTCTGCATGTGGCTGTCCAATTTTCCCAACACCATTTGTTGAAGAGACTTTTTTCCATTGGACATTCTTTCCTGCTTTTCCTGCTTTGTTGAAGATTAGTTGACCATAGAGTTGAGGGTCCATTTCTGGGCTCTCTATTCTGTTCCTTTGATCTATGTGTCTGTTTTTGTGCCAGTACCATACTGTCTTGATGACGACAGCTTTGTAATAGAGCTTGAAGCCGGAATTGTGATGCCACCAGCTTTGCTTTTCTTTTTCAACATTCCTCTGGCTATTTGGGGTCTTTTCTGGTTCCATACAAATTTTAGGATTATTTGTTCCATTTGGCGAGGACGTGGAGAAAGGGGAACCCTCCTACACTATTGGTGGGAATGCAAGCTGATGCAGCCACTCTGGAAAACAGTATGGAGGTTCCTCAAAAAGTTGAAAATAGAGCTACCCTATGACCCAGCAATTGTACTACTGGGTATTTACCTGAAAAATACAAATATAGTGATCCGAAGGGGTACGTGCACCCCAATGTTTATAGCAGCAATGTCCACAATAGCCAAACTATGAAAAGAGCCAAGATGTCCATCAACAGATGAATGAATAAAGAAGATGTGGTATATATATATACAATGGAATATTATGCACCCATCAAAAAAACACCACGAAATCTTGCCATTTGCAATGACATGGATGGAACTAGAGGGTATTATGCTAAGTGAAATAAGTCAATCAGAGAAAGACATGTATCATATGATCTCACTGATATGAGGAATTCTTAATCTCAGGAAACAAACTGAGGGTTGCTGGAGTGGCGGGGGGTGGGAGGGATGGGGTGGCTGGGTGATAGACACTGGGGAGGGTATGTGCTATGGTGAGTGCTGTGAATTGTGTAAGCCTGATGAATCACAGACCTGTACCTCTGAAACAAATAATACATTATATGTTAAAAAAAAAAAAAAGAAGAAGATAGTAGGAAGGAAAAATGAAGGGGGGGAGATAAAAGTAAATAAATAAATAAATAAATAAATAAATAAATAAATAAATAACTAGATAGCATTCCCTAAAATTTGCTCAGTGACTTTGAGGCTACAAAGAACTTTAGTTATATTATCCCATCTGATCCTTGCAGGGGCCCTCTGTCCAGCGGACAGATTTTGTTCTCATGACAAAGATGAACACCTTCATGATTTGTTGACTGAAGGATATAGTTTTAGGGATTTTACTTCTGCAAGGACAAAAGAGATGATACCTGCCAGTAATAAGATTTAGAATGTAATACAACTTAAGTGTTTAGTTGAGTTGTGCGAGTTTTGTTGCTGCTATATATCCCTGGAGTGTTAGGAGAGCAGCAGTAAGGTGATGCCTTGAAGACTCACACCTTTAGAAGCTCTAAAAGTGTTCGATGGTTATTTATTTATTTTAGCAACTCTCAAGTACATAACATATAGTATTACTCACCTTAATCACCATGCTGCATATGAGATCTCCAGAACTTACTCATAACTGGAAGTTGCTACTCTTTGACCAGCATCTTCACATTCACCCTACCTCCAGACCCTCGTAATCACCGTTCTACTTTCTGTTTCTGTGAATACAACTTTTTTAGATTCCACATATAAGTGGGATCATATAGTACTTATCTTTCTCTGTCAGACTTATTTCACTTAGCATAACTCCCTCAAGTGTCCATCTATGTTGTCACAAATGGGAGGATTTCCTTTTCTCTCATGGCTAAATGATATTCTGTATGTATGTGGGGGCGGGTGTACATAGACATGCCACATCTTTTCTTTTATTCAATATATTTAACCTAAAGAAAATCCTGAAAAAAGTTTACCCATTTCTCTCATCCCTACCACCTGCCTCTTGCAACCACCAGTCGGTTCTCTGTATGTATGGGCTTGATATATAATCTGCATATGAGAGATCATATGGTATTCATCTTTCTCTGTCAGATTTATTTCACTTAACATAATGCCCTTGAGGTCTATTCATGTTGTTACAGATGGCAAAATTTCATTCTTTTTTTATGGCTGAGTAATATTCCTGTGTGTGTGTGTGTGTGTGTGTGTGTGTGTGTTTGTGTGTGTGTTTCTTTATCCGTTCATCCAATGATGGATGTCCCCATATGTCGGCTATTGTAAGTAACACTGCAGTGAACACGGAGGTGCACATATCTTTTTAAATTAGTGTTTTTGTTTTCTTCAGATGAATACCCAGAAATGGAATTGCTGGATCATATGGTATTTCTAGTTTTTATTTTTTGAGGAAGCTCCATACTGTTTTCCATAGTGGCTGCACCAATTTACATCCCCACCAACAATGCACAAGTCTCCTTTTTCTCTACATCCTTGCCAACTTATTATTTCTAGTCTTTTTGATAACACCCATTCTTACAGGTGTGAGGTAATATCTCATTGTGGTTTTGATTCTATGGTTATTTAATTTTAACCGCAGGTATGAAGAGCCACCTGCCTATGGGGAGAATTTAGGGGGCAGACTTGCTGATATCAGAACATGACAATGCTCAACTCATAAACTTTGCCTCTACTCTAAATTGGTTTTCCTGACTTCAGTTCTTATACCTTTTGATAAATATTTGTTGAATGTTTAAACACCCGCTATCCTTTCAGTTTATCCAGATTTGAGACTTTTGACTCATTTCTAGGCTTTCTTCTCTCTTTCCCATCTCATTCAAATCACTCCCAATTCCTGTAGCTGCCTCCTTTAAAAGGTCTTGAGTTTCGTAGTACCCAGTGCTATCACTCAGTCTGTTCTCAGTGTGTTATGCAGGCTTATCGGTAATGAGAAGAAAATACAAAATGAAGACTTTCATCGGTATAGGTGACAGAATGGTGGACAACTACTTTTCTTTTTTCTTTTTTCTTTTTTTAAAGATTTTATTTATTTAACAGAGAGAGACACAGCGAGAGAGGGAACACAAGCAGGGGGAGTGGGAGAGGGAGAAGCAGGCTTCCCGCTGAGCAGGGAGCCGGATGTGGGGCTCAGTCCCAGGACCCTGGGATCTTGACCTGAGCCGAAGGCAGACGCTTAACCAACTGAGCCACCCAGGCGCCCAACAACTACTTTTATTTTTAAAATCTTAATATTGTGAAAATTTTATGTAGTAAATAGTAACTTAAAAATAATATTCCTAAAATTATTTATGTTAATACTATTTGTGTAGAACAAATACCAATTTAAATCAGACTATTTTACATTTAGCATATGCCATTTAAAAGATGGACTAAAAGATGAGACAATACCACCATACATGTCAAACCACTTGCTGAAACAGAGCTCCAGAGAATCAGACTTTAGATAAATGAGATTTTATGTTTATGTGCCCCAAGTTTCTGAACTGAGAATTAGCAGGTAGACCCTTGGTAATATCTATTACAACTCCTTCCCCTACTACCTGTTACAGAGTCTGTCCCTTATACATCTTGAAAAGGGTGGTGTTACAGGCTTAATTGTATTCTCCTAAATTCATATGTTGAAGCCTTAACCCTAGGACCTCAGAATGTGACTGTATTTGGAGACAGAGCCTTTCAAGCAGTGATTAAGTTAAAATGAGGCCATGAGGGTGGGTCCTAATCCAATCTGACTGGTGTCCTTATAAGAAGAGGAGATTAGGACCCACAAAGGGACATCAGGGCTATGTGTGCACAGAGGAAAGACCATGTGAAGACCCAGCAAGAAGATGGCTATCTGTAAATCAAGGAGAAGGCCTCAGAAGAAATTAATCCTTCGGACACCTTGATCTTGGACTTCCAGTTTCAGAACTGTGAGAAAACCAATTTGTTTTTTGCCACCTAACGCTAGCAAACTAATGCAGGTGGTTATCTGGCCTTTGTTTACATTTCTGCAATGACAGAAAACTTTTGACCTCTCAAAGCCACCCAATTTTATATTTGGTCTGCATTAATTAATTTACAGATTTTCCTAATATTGAACTAAAATTTTCCTGCTATAATTTCTCTCAAAGGACCTAATTCTGGCCTCTGGAGTCAAAACAAATAAATTTGGTCTTCTTCCAAATGATGTTTCTCAAATATCTGAAGGTAATTATTTCTCTAGTATGACATTTTTTCCCCAGAAATATCCCCTACCCCCAATTCCTTTCATTATCTTCATATAGTGTGTTTCCGTGCCCCATCTTTATGGTGATCGTGTTCTTCTCAATCTAATAAATCTCTCTTTTAAAGATATATTGGAAACATTTCCATGTGGAATATTTTGATCACTAATGTGCCAAACAATGGCCTGTTTCTTTTAGGGGGGATGAAATTTATGGTGAGAGAGGGAACCAGTGACATGTATAGTCTTTTCTTCCTTAGACATGTAAAACAGAGGAATGATCACACATTTAAAGTAGAAACATGGAGAATTAATACTGTGACTCCTTACTGCCAGACCAAAACTGCCATTCTGTGGGCTTGTAGACAGAAACCTGCTTTTCTTTACCATATGTAAATTAATTGTTAAAAAACTCTAATGTTTGCATACATAAATTTAATTTTAAAAGTAATTGTTTGTTTGTTTGTTTTTTTAAAGATTTTATTTATTTATTTGACAGAGACAGTGAGAGAGGGAACACAGCAGGGGGAGTGGGAGAGGGAGAAGCAGGCTTCCCGCCGAGCAGGGAGCCCGATGCGGGGCTTGATCCCTAACCAAGACATTAATTGGGCATTTTGGGGTCATTTTTGGGGATTCACTCATTCAACAAATAGTTATTGACTACTATGTGGGAGAGTTAGTTTAGGAAAGAGTTTAGAAAGCCCTTGTATCCATCTGAATGTTCAACAGCTTAGTCCAACTGTTGAGTGTGCTACGTTTACAATGTTTACATCTCCTTTAACAAATGGTGACACAATAGTGTATTTTAAAATTCAACCTCTGTAACCTGGGATTTAGGGCTGTTGCACAAGGTGCCCAGGGTATAAAGAGGAAGTAGGAGAGATGGCCAGACATGTGCCCCAGTGAGAATTAGAGGAGAGTGCTTTAGTAGAGTGTTGTAGACTCCACACTTGAAAGAGGAACAGTTCCAACAGTCAGGCTTCTAATATAGTGTCAGCTGTGATTGGACTAGCCCAGAAGGTGGGAGGTGATCTGACCCTATAGATCAAAGGCCTCTATAACTACAGCTTAGGAAGCAGGCAAGGATGATTAAGGTAATAATAAGAATGACACAGAAAAAGTAACAACAACAGTAATGGCAATTATAGCAGTAATAATAGTAATAATTAGATGAAAGTGTTTTGTGTTCCAAGCCACTGTTCTAAGTGCTATACATGTATTAACTTATTATCCTCAAATTCATTCACTCCCTCGATACACATTTATTGAACGCCTACTGTATACAAGATGTTAAGAACAAAATAGACAAAGCCTCTGTGCTTGTGAAGTGTATTTCAGTGAAGAAAGATAGTAATTAGTAAAAAAATTAATAAATTACATAGTAAATTGCAAAATGAAAAACAGTATGAGGAAAAAAAACAGAAAAAGTAGGTAGGGTAAGGGGAATCATCAGGAGTGCTGGGTGAGGAGGTGGATGGGGCTCAGTTTGCCTTTATTAAATCAAGGAACCAGAATATGTCTCTGTGAGAAAGTGAGATTTAAGCCAATACTTGAGGGGGAAGATGGGATTAGGAGGCAGGGTTCTGGCGTCAGGGGTGGGGTGAGGAGGAGAGTTCTGGGCTGTGAGAGCAGCTAGAGCAAAGACCCGAATGCAGGAATGTGTCTTGTGTGTTGAGTTGCAGGAAGGAGATCAATGTGGCTAAAGCTGCCTGAGTGGCTGAGGAGCAAGTGGGAAGGGATAAAATCAGAGTGTAACAGGGTAGAGCAGCACAGAGGACATTGTGGGGACTTAAACTTCTACTCTGGGTTAAATGTGAAGTCATTGCACAGTTTTGATCAGAAGGGTGACTCGGTTTGACCAGATTTGAAATGGATCACTCTTGGCAGCCATGTTGAAAATAGATTTGTGGGGCAAGAAGATCAGGAGTTTTCGAGACAATGGTTACAGGGATAAGGGTGAGAGCCATGGATGTAATGACGAGTGGCCAACAAAATTCTAAATGTATGTTGAAGGGCCAAAGAAATTAAGTTACTTATTTAAGGTTACAAAGCTAGTAACTGGATGAACTGGGAATTGATCCCAGGCAGTACAGAATCAAGAACAACTCTGATACGCGCATCACCTGACCAGTCAAAAAAGAGGGTGAGAAGACAGGCATCACGTCAATAAAAGGCAGAGCTTTCTAATAATTATGCCTGTAAGGCAGTGATTTTCTATGATTAGAGGGGTGTAAGTTGAAACTGGAAAGCCATTTATCTGTGATGAGTAAGGGAGATTCATGCATGGGGAGTTTAATAAAATGACTTTTAGGCCCCTTCTAACTCTAAGATTCTATGACCCAAATACAGAACGACACAGTTTATACTGTTTGTCAGTAGAAGTTGACAACTCTAATAATAACTACTATTTTGAAAACCATTTTCTTGCCCTCATCTCATATACCACGGTATAAACAATGCTGGATTTGGCCTCTGTCCTCAAAGAAAGGATGAAAACGTGATGTATGTGACAAATCTCTGTTGTGACTCAGAATGAACCCATGAAATTGCCTTTTTAAATGCAAATCTAAAACATTTGTGTATTTGCAACTGTGAAGCTGCTACTAGGCAGAGTTTGGAGGATGTACATTCATAAAATAACAGATGATGGTCTCAGATTAGGATTTTCCAAAATCATTGCATGCAACCTTTCAGGACTCCTATGGAGGTCTTGGCTAATTGTTCATACATTCCAGGTGTTACACGCTGTGTGTGTTGATAACATATCACCGGAGCATTAGATTCATGTTTCTGTTTAGGAAAAGTACATGGCTCTCTTCTTGCTATAGCTGTGGGTTGATGTGCTGGGAGGTAATCCAGAGATATGATTCATCTAAATATTTTTAAATGGTCTTTACCATAATATCAAAGTGTTCTGAACAAACTCCTGCTGGGTGTGATATTTCCCACTGCAAGCAATATATAGTAAGCCTATAGAATCTACCAGGTACTCCCATGGCATTTGGTGGAGCAGGACATGCAACAACCTGGGAACAACTTTTTGAAATATTTCTCATTATACTAAGAAAAGGTGGGAGAGACTAGATGAATGCCTGCAGTTTGGTGGAATGGGAAGAGGAAGAAGCAAAATGAGTTAGAAGTAGATTCTGGCAATTGATAAAGAGATGCCAGGGCTTCTATTTTGGAAGAAAGGTTCTTGAAAATCAAACTATCTCTGAAGGTGGAAAATTGTAGGTTAATATGTTTTACCTGAATTTGAGTATATCTGGAATCTTATTGGTTAGTTTTTTCAAAGAAGGAAAACGAAACCCAAAAAGATGAAAGGAAAAATATATCCTCTCTCCCACCCCCATCTACTACATATAGAATGGAATTTGGGATAATATCCCTGTTGGACTTGATTCTGTTAAAAATATTAAAAGTAAACCTGGTTCTTCTTTACGTTGGTGTGTGTGTATGTGTGTGTGTGTATGCACTCACATGCCCGTGTGTGTGTGTGTGTGTGTGTGTGTGTGTGTATGTGCACTTTCATCATTCTGATGTTACAAGTCGTAACAGAGAGCCATTAGTTACTTGAGGCAATTTACCAGCCTACTGTAGAGCATAAGTTCAGATCTTAATGGTGACTTATTGTCATTTGGGACTGTTCGAATGGCATATCAAAGGAAGAGAATCTCAAATAAGTTGTCTAAATTTAGTAAAGAAATCTTTTCTCCCTGGTGGCTTTGCTTTGCATTTCTTTTGGAGCACCATAGACATAATAGATAGCATTAAGAAATTTGGGTCCAATACTATACTTTTTCAAAAGCTGTGACTTTCTTTTCAGGTTTTGTTTGATACTATCAACTGATGTCTGAACCATGAACCGAGACCATATGGCTCTTACCTCTTGCAGTGTAAAATTGCACTCCCACTTGGACTCTTGCTGTTTAATTCAGAGTGTAATTTTAATGAGTTCTTTTTTTTTCTTTTTTGTTTTCTTCATATGTATGCACCCTACATACTCTATTAGAATTTTAGGTCAACTTTTATAATTCCCAAAAATTAATTGTAGAAGAAGTTTTACTTTATAAATGTGTACATGTAGAGAACTAGCACCCCCTAGTGTATTAAAGGCCCCCAAAGATTTGATCTGGCATTTAATAAGCTAATAACAACAAACAGAAATGTGTCCTAACGGACAGGTTATTTGTTAACTTTTATCACTGGTATTATGGCATAACTTGTTTAGGCACAAGGCAAGCATTTTTTAAAGTTAATAAAAAATCAGAAATAAAAAGGCTGGAAGTCACATTTCAAATATTGAAACTAAAATTAGAAAACCATCATTGACCATTTGAACTGTTGGTGATATTTTAAGGCTGTGAAATAAAACAGCAATCTGTGGTCATGTTGCTAATTTTCTAAATTCTCTCTCTTTTGGAAAATTTCAGCAACATGCTTAATTGTTTATGGAAGACTACAAAACTGAAAGTATTTAGGATTTCTCTTCTTTTGGTGACTGTTATACTGTATGTTGCCTAATGAAACTGTAAACTGAAAATTATAGCTTCATTCCAGAGAGTAAGAGGACTTACTCCAACAGATGGCATCAAAACACCGGTCTAAACTGTATGATCGCTGATTGTTAATTGCATCTGTAAAACAATCCTTTTAAACAGAGTAATGCATTTTATCATACAGATTATAGTTCTACGCTTTTTGGTTTTTCAATGTGTGTTAACATTTTCTGCTCCAGTGTAAGATTTAGTGCTTGCATAATTATCAGATTAAACAACAAGACAACAGTGACTCAATCGTTTTTAAGAACCAGGCATAAGGGAGATAGAGAACCATGAATCGTATTTTTTTTAGGACATGCTATTTGAGAACTGTTTGGGTTCTTCTTTGGATATATAAAACAGGAACAATGGGCTAGATCTCACCCTCATCAAATTAAAACAGGAGAAACCTATGAAAAGATCTTAAATATATGATTAACGTGTGCTGTATTTTTAAATATTTCTCAGTGTAGATGGAAATATGTTTAATCTATATGGATATTTTGAATGAAAAGGAAATATATGAGGCACATAATAAGAAAGGGGTGTTCTCTGAAAGATTTGGAGTTTAAGGCACACAGCTTCCGTTTCTGAAATAGTTGCAGTGAAATCCTACATAGAAACAGAGAGATGGGTTTGATGACATTGTGAATATCTTTTCAGTAAGATGTTTCCATGATATTGATGGCTTTGGGAAGATGGAATATGAAGACTTGACTCTTTTGTCAGCTCCTTAGCCTAGATGATTTGGAACTTGGAGCCAGAGTTTAGAGATGTGGAGAGATTAATTAACATTCATATCATCACAAAGCAGCTCTTTGATTTATGGGTGTCACATTTCTTTACATCTAACAAATTAAGTATAAACAGAATTAATGGCTGCCAAACTCCTCCTATTTTAATTTCTTGTACTACCAACTGGGAAGGGACTGTCATAGTAAACTTGCTTGTTGAACTGGAAATATACCTTTAGTAAATCAACTTGTTTGATTTTTTGGGTGTCTTTCTCTGATACTTAAGTGCTACTAAGGAAAGGTCAGTTATCAGGCATTATCAACAATGTAGATTCTAGATAGAAAACATCAAAACCAAGAACATTAATGTAACCACAAAGGATGTCTAAGCAGCAAAAAGGCATATCTTTAAAAGTCTACAATAAACCCTTGCCTCCACTTTTTTTTTTGAAAAGGATTCTGACAACATTTTCTGAGTTTTAAGCCTATAGCAGATTAGAAAAAGTAAGTTATTAGTGGCAAGCACTCTGAGTGACACCTGATGCATCACTCTGAAGAAAGAGTTGGAAAAACTGTATTAACAAATCAGAAAAATATTGATTAATTACCAAGAGAAGAAAAAGTAACTTGAGATCTCCCAGCAGACACTACCTTAACCAAGAGACCAAGGTTAACATCACCAAGAATAAGACATTGTTATCACAAACCCTTTGTTAGTATGTACCAAAGAAAGGGCAAAACCTTGCTTATTGTGGTATTTTTGCCAAAAATGTAAAACTTTAATATAATCATTGGAAAAGTCTGACAAATTGAAAGACATTCTACAAAATAACTGACTGGTACTCATCAAAAGTGACAGGATCATGGCAGACAAGATAGACTGAAGATCTATAGGAGACTAAGGAGACAAAAAGATTAAACTCAATGTGGGATTCTGGGTTCGATGCTGTAACAGAAAAAGAACATTATTGGAAAAACTGGTGAAATTTGAATAAGATCTACAGTTTAGTTAATAATACCTGTTGTACCAATGGTGATTTCTTGGTTTTGATGATTGCACTGTGGTTATTTAAGATAACATTGGGGAAGTTGAGTGAAGGATATATGTAGAAACTCTATACTATTTTGCAACTTTTAATTAGTCTAAAATTATTTCAGGAAAAATTTTTAAAAATCCATAAAACTCAAAGTGTATAGTAGTCTGGGACAATTTAATGAAGGGGTAAAAAGCCCTATTATATACCTGAGTTTATAAAGTAATTATTGATATTCAATGTGATGAGTTTAAAGAAGATTTTTTTTTTAAGATTTTATTTATTTATTTATTTGTCACAGAGAGAGAGCACAAACAGGGGGAGTGGCAGGCAGAGGGAGAAGCAGGCTCCCTGCTGAGCAAGGAGCCCAGTGTTGGACTGGATCCTAGGACTCTGGGATCATGACCTGAGCCAAAGACAGACACTTAATGGACTGAGCCCCCCAGGCATCCCAAGGAAAGTTTTTGTTTTGTGGTTTTGTTTTGTTTTGTTTTGTTTTTTTGAGAGGAAGAGGGAGGAGGGAGAGAGAGATTGAGAGAGAGAGCATCTTAAGCAGGCTCCACACTCAGCAGGGAGCCTGACACGGGGCTCGATCATGACCTGAGCTGAAATCAAGAGTCAGAGGCTTAACCAACTGAGCCTTCCATGTGCCCCAGGAAGAGTTATTTTCAATATCATTTGTTAATATAAACCAGCAAGCATGTAATGCAGTTTAGAAAATATTGATACAAATTTTTTAATATAAAAATTTTGAAACTATAAATGAGTAAATTTCAATTATTCAGGAAATCTACTTCTTAAAAATTTTTATTCATTAATGGTGCTGTATAATGAACCATATTTTACCTTAAGAACTTTTCCTGCCTGTGCCAGTTACTAGAATTCTCCTTCACCCTCTATCTAAAGGTAGGTATTCTATATCTTCTAGCAATTGTGTGGCTATCTGGTCTTATCCAGGTCTTAATTTGAACCTGTAATTTAACTAAATTTGAAAGCTAGCAGTACGTTGAAGGAGTTTCATCACCCCTTGATCCTGATACTATGTGAGAAAGGGTAATTGAAATGATTTCCTTCAAGGCTTATCTCTGATTTCTGCTTTATAAATAGACGTGGGAGATTTGAATTTCTATATATCAGCTGGTGTTAAACCATAGTTCTGACCCCCAGATCCATTGAGTGGCAATCAGAACTTTCACCAAAATCCATGCAACGTGGCCACGGATGGAACAAAGGGTGGGAAGCTCCACTGTTCTTGGCAACTTAATAGGCTGTAGAACCATGCTTTTTCTTAGCCTATCATTTAGCAAATAAGTCTGGATCTTTCTAACGTGTACCATTATACTTGACTGCCTGAGGGAAGCTTGAAACAAATATTTGTTGAACACCCACCATGTATTCAGTACTGAGTGAGGTGCTGTAGGATACAGTGGTATGTTATAGTTCTTCTGTACCTTATAAGAAATTCTTTAAGACCTCCTGGGGGCTTATAAGACTAAAGGACATGCACAATTGTGAATCAACAAGATTTAAGTGTTTAGACTTGTGGTTTCCACCCTTATTGAGATTAAAGATTTCTTTTAATGTCATATATTTTGCAAACTCTATCTGATGGCTGATCTATGGTTAGTTCTTATAATTAGGGAAATACATAAGGACAAAGAACAAACATGAATTATTTTAATGTTGTTTTATGAATGACAATGGTATCTACTTATTTTTGGAAAATAATAGCAAATACATGTGAATTGCATATAATTTGGTATATGCCTTGGTACTCATAGGGATCCATAGCCCATGAATTCCCCCCTGCCCTACCCCTTCCCCTTGTCCACAGGTTGTGAGCCCATCTGCTGGAGCACAAATGCTGTAGGAATCTAACTGAGGAAGGCTGACATTGCCAGGGAAGTCATCAGAGCCCCACTGATGGGGTTTAAGGTGTGCTTTAGAGGTTGGGGGAAAGCTAGAGTATGCCGAGGGAAAGCCATAGAAAAGCAGGAATAAGGCAGGCATATAGACAGGCAATGAGGAGCCAAGACTGGCCACAGGGAGGGTTATGTTGGGGAGTTAGAAAAAAGGAGATTGGTTAAATGAAGCAAAGGGAGATTATGGAGACTCTTGAAATCAAGCATAGGAGCTACAAATTTCTATTAAGGCAATGTGTTGGACCAGGACTCAAAGGACTAGGCTGTAATCCTACCTCTGCCAATTACTAGCCTTAGGCAAGTTAAATTGTGGAGCCTCAATTTTCATCATTAGTATGTCTGGAATAATAATACTTACCACTCAGAGAAGTGAAATTTTTGTGGAATTTCCTAGTGGGCTTTCACTCTATTTTGGTCGCATCTGACATAGGGAACTATCTAAGATTATTGAGCACGGAATCAGCATGATGAAAATGATACTTTAAAGAAGATTAGTTTGGCAGTTATATGCAGGTTGGATTAGAGTCAGGGAAGCCAATGAGAAAACTGTCCCAGTGATCCAGACTCAAAAACTGTGAAAATAGGAATAAAAGAGGTTTAGATGAAAATCTATTGAATTTTTAGTTTGGTAAGGTATCAGAGTTGAGAGGAATCAAAAAATGATTTTGAGGTTTTAAACAGCCAGTGACTCTGGAAGAATGCTGAAACCTTGAAGAAGAAAAGAAAAATGGAAAGGAAGTTGATGTGGAGTTTAAAAAGGATGTTGGTTTGGGCATGGTGAGTGGCATGTGAGAGTCAAATATAAATTGACTCTAAACTATTGGGGATATGCAGTCGGTGTGAAGGTGAAGTTTGTGCTAGAGATGGCAAGGTGGGAGTCACAAGCCTTGTGGTGACAGCTGAGCTGTGAAGTGGATGTGGGTATAATCTCTATCACTTAATAAAGATTATAAACAGAAAGAAAACCAAGGACCTAGGATGAAGCCTGTGTGGTACTTTCTTTTGAGAAACTATTCCAAATAGTTTCAACCTGTTATTTTGTAGCTAATATAAGATGAAGCTGAATTTTAATCATCTTATAGGGGCATTTAACTTATACTCTGTTTTAGAATTCAGATGAGCCAAGAGTATATAAACACATTGTTTTTCCCTCTTAAGGGAATGATGGATTGCTCGCTTATGGCACCCCTCCTAATTGGAGGCATTAAAAGAGACTCCATTTGGGTTATTTCTTCCTGAGTTATGGCAGGGAAGTGTGGCAACATTGCTGGGAATGCTGGCTGGCTGAACCACTCATGGCAGACTTGTAACCAGTGGAGCCTATCTGGCATTCAAAATTCTTCATGATCTGACTTCTTCCTGGCCTCATTGTGCCATTTTCAATATTGGCCAACTCTGTCCCACTGCACAGGTTGGAACCCCAAATACGCCAAGTCTTATATTAGCCTGAGTTTTTGTTCTTGCTTTTCCTGTTTATTCCTTGCTAAACTGAAAAGAGGATGGCATTTTTCCTAGCGGCATTGTAGTAAATCAAAAGGGAAGAAAAGTTGGGGCACCTGGGTGGCTCAGTCAGTTAAGCAGCTGACTCTTGATTTCTTGAGTTCAGGTCACAATCTCAGGATCATGGAATCAAGCCCTGCATCGGGCTCCACGTTCTGCACTCAGCAGGGAGTGTGCTTGGGATTCTCTCTCTCCCTCTGCCCCTTCCCCTGCTCTCTCTCTCTTTCAAATAAATACATAAATCTTAAAAAAAAAAAAAAGGGTGGGGGGAAGGAAATCAGTAACTGGGAAGCAGGGAAAAGAAGAGTCCTCTTTCTTTGGTTAGAAATTTAGCTAAACAGGAAAAGGAGCTGGTGACAGTGGTAGGGTAATAGATGTTTCTGTGGGTGGCCCAAGAGGAAGATGTAGGAGGTTCCTGGAGAATGAACATGAAAGTCTGACTTCCTGAGGAATCCAGAATCTCTAAGCACTGGAAGCACGTGTTAAGGACACGACTTCTCCGTGGAGAGTTATAGGTAATATGGTTTTAAATATGGTAAATTTTAGAAGAGTGACTTGGTCAGGGTGACCAGGCCATTCAGGAGGTGGGCAATCAGTTATAAGGTCCAGAGGGGGCAGCTGGGGATGGTGGAGTGGGTTAAAAGGAAGAATGTACATTCTGTGTGCAAAACCTAAATATTTGATAACTTAAAATGTCAAAATGAGCTAGAGAAAAAGGAAAGGGATTATTTTGGAAAGAGAAAAATCCATCTCAGGCTTGATTAATTTAGCCCCCAAATTATCAGAGTAATAACCTATCACATTTGGTTAAAGCTACAGAGCCTTCAATTAAATAGAGGCTGAACACTTAAATTTGATTAAGTAAGGTGACTTCAAATAATACAGGCAATTAGCCTGTGGAATGTGCAGGTGGTAAATGAGAAGGAGGAAACAATGCTGCATTTTGAAAGCTGGTTTAGTGATTTTTACTATAATAATAGCATATGTTTTGTGGAGCTTATCAATGTACAGTGCTCCTTAATCTTCATTGTGCATTTGAGCCTTGCATTCCCCTGTTGGGCAGGTAAAAAAAAGCTATGTTCACACCTGAGTCTTCTCACTTTGAGCCTGGACCTCCAGTGTTCCTTCCACATCCCTCTGCTACCTCTCTCATGGATGTGAAGATAGATCCAATGTGTTTTAAAATTCTTTGCTGCCATTCAATTAATACATGATGATGTCGTTTGTTATAAAAGCTACTTGAATGCAAGGCTTACATTATTTACTTTTGCAACTATTCAAAACCATGTGACACAAAAACCTGTACATGGTACATATCCACTAATATTTGGGAAACAAATGAACTGTTGAATAGTTTCCCTAGGCATCCTAGTATCTCCAGAAGGTGCCTGAGAGGTAGTTTGGTAGGGGAACGGGGGCGGTGGAGATGGGCAGTGGAGAAAGACAGAAGGACAGACCTGTGAGACTCCAGCCCCTTTAACCACAGCAGCTCCTTTTTATCTGTCTTAGATATTAAATGTCATGGGTTGAATTGTGTCTCCCTCATCGCCAAATCCATATGTTAGAGTCTTAACCTCCAGTATGTCAGAATATGAATGCATTTGGAGATAGTCTTTAAAGAGGTAATTAAGTTAAAATGAGGTCCTTAAGGTGGGCCTCAATCCAATCTGACTGGTATCCTTATAAGAAGAGGAAATTTGTACATAGCCATGCACAGAGGGAAGACCATGTGAAGAGACAAGGAGAAGACAGCCATCTACAAGCCAAAGAGAGAGGCTTCCGATGAAGCCAGCCCTGCCAACACCCTAATCTTGGGCTTCTAACCTCTAGAAGTAACATAAATTTCTGTTGGTTAAGCCACCCAGTCTGTGCTTCGTTATGTCAGCCAGAGCAAATATGTTAAGATTCTGAGGAGAGTTTAAGGGGGAAAAGAGAAAGAGTTCAAGTGCTTCAGAGAGTTAGAAAACCACAATTCTATGGTTTAAGATGATTATCCATGAGAGTCAAATTCCATATAAAGACAAAGATTTTACCTTTAAATCACATTAACCATCAGTAAGTATGGGACTGTCTCTTCGAGGTAACCAAGTCTAAAGATTTGTTGGGAAAATAGATCAAAACAGCTTCTAAATTTTATTTTTCAGCTCTAGAATATTATCAGTTTAAGCACTCATTACATCTTGCAACACAATTACCATTGTTCTTGAAAAAAGTTTAACAGTTTCTAAACTGTATGTGGCCCAAACCTACTCCATGGCTACTTACTTCCCCACCCTTTTGCACTGAACACTTCAAACTTTGAGCATCTTCTAAGGTCCAGAAGGAAAAACCAAAATCATTTCACAAAAGCTTGAAAAGAAGCAATATACATAATTTTTGTTTTTACAACATACGTAATTTTTAAAGCATAATTTGAAACCTCTGGAGAAGAATTCTAGATCTGTTAGTATCACTGTTTGTTTCAAAATTATCTTGGCTTCCCTGGCCCTGAGCAAAGCTAGGTCCCCAACAATTTTTAGGGTGGTGTCATGTAACCAGCACCAATGAAGGATGCATTTTGCGGTAGCATCACTGTGAAAAAACTTTAATGCTATTTACAAAAGGAAATCAGTGGGAAGGCCTGAAATGAAATAGTTTCTAAAAAAGCTATAGGTAAGTGTTCATATTTGGGGTCCATTGTTATTTTGTCTGATTCCAAGGTTGTATCATTTGCAAATGAAATTAGTATCAGATTTCTATTCTTCATGCTTCCTGTGGTAACAGTACTGAATCTGCTCTGAGGGATCCATATTTTGTATTCTCAAATTTGAGCCTAAAGTGTATAGAGGTTTTGAATGGAATAAAACATGAAACTTAGTTTTGACTAAATTTTTTAAAAAAGTAAAACAAACAAACAATATGGACAAGACTATTTCATAATAAACGCTGTATGGCATTCTTTAAGAAACAAATGGTTGATGCCTTTTAAAAAAAAGATAAGACGATTGTCTAATTAGGAAGTAGAGAAGAAAACACTATTTGTTTTACTTACAGTCTAGAAAAATAATGCTTCATGTGAAAACATAACTTACTCTGAATGATCTGTGTGTCAGTATCTGGCAAGTTTAAAAATGAAAACAATTATGTGTAAAGGTAAATACTGTAAGTACAGACTGTCTGTCATTGACCATTTTCTGGTGATAGACTCTGCAAACTGCTTTTCTCACAGGACCATCCTTCTAGGATGTAAGCCTGCTGGTGTCAACAACCCAAATGCATATTCGATCACCTCATTGGCACTCAGAATCCTGGCAGACTCTTCCAATAGAAAGGCCTATTGTTTGTAAAAGGTCATTGGTTAGATTGGCTTTGGAGCCCAATATTGTTTATTTACATAAGTATTGAAGCACATATGACCTGTCACCTTGAAACCTAGAGTTGGGCGATGAATGACAGAAGTCAGCTGCCATGCAAAGGACAAAAAAGGGGCTCATCTTCTTGTAGATATTAGGAGCTGGCAGCCTTGCAGGAATAGTTCTAAATTGTCATTCCCAACCCTTTTGCAAAGGCAGAGGTATTTTACAGTCTTGCACTTACTGCCACAGATCACATTAGGTTTGCATAATCTAAGCTGCTTGTGAGACTGACTATGGTATCAGGACAAAGT
Organism: Phoca vitulina; assembly: GCF_004348235.1. Classification (NCBI taxonomy): domain Eukaryota; kingdom Metazoa; phylum Chordata; class Mammalia; order Carnivora; family Phocidae; genus Phoca; species Phoca vitulina. Next base: position 61,559,668 of record NW_022589711.1, on the reverse strand, counting down.
GCTGTAATTCATCCGACATGAAGAGTCTAAAGCAAATTCCCAATTCAGCATGAGTATGCAGTTCACCAGTGTGAGTTCTAAATCAGCATCTCTTTATGTTTTCTAGTATCATGCAATGTTCTTGAAATAATATTCCCCAACTTTTCAAAAGTTGTGTTTCTTACATTTGCTTGTAAGTTGGTTTAGAATTCAGAGCATATTTTTTTCCTATAAAAACAAGGTTATAAATATGCCAATAAAAGCCGGTGCTTATTAGAGCTAATATTGTCAAAATATTGCAGGGCTTACACTATATTCCTCTCTAATAAACAAAAGTAGAATAGAATAAAGTACAATTAGAGTTAGTTTCCTATTTATCTTGGTCACTGATGTCTAAAGAAAAGGTGTAATTAGAGAAAGATGAGGGCGAGTAAGAAGACTTCTGGGCACTTGAAGGACCTTGAAAGGACGAAGGCCTTAATGATGTCAGGCCTAATGATGGGGATGGTTTTCCTTTCCTTGATGCAAACGCAATGTTAACCATGCTCTAATGCTTATCAATAAGAACTAGTATTGTTCTTTGGGCTCACAATGGTGCATTAGGGGAGGGCTTGGCTTTAGAGAGAAAGGGAGAAAAATGTTTCTGAAGAAATGAACAAGGATTAAATGCGACGGAAAGAGAAAGGGAAGTTAAAGAGATGCAAGTATATACATGCAAAAAGTTTACCAGGATAGAATTTATAATGATGTTAAGGTTGGGATATAGGGAAAAATTATCCAGCGTATCGCCTCCTGGCCTGCAGGGAGAGGAGAGGGGGTGGGGCAGAGACTTGGGGCCTGATGTCTCCCCGTTACTATTACTCTGGGTGCTAGCATTGGCTTGACAACTACCTGGAGTGGGTGAGGGAGCACTAGACAGTGAGTAAGAGTGGCCAGACCAGCTGTTCATGCACGCTAGCTGTATAAATAGAGCGTTGGTAGCTCAAGGGGGATTTATGACAGTGGGTGTTTTAATGTCATGGCATTAGAAAAAGGTTTTATTTATGAGATCATAAACAGTGCAATTTTGTGTTGCGTACTTACTATCTTCTAGGCGCTGTGTTAGCCCCTTTATAAACATGATCTCATTTAACCCTATTAACCCTGAAGGAGGGATAGAATTATCCACATTGTCCAGATAGAGAAGCTGAAGTTACACAAAAGTTAAGTATCTTGTCCAAGTGAGCAGAGGCTAGTAACTGGTGGCCCTGAAACCTGATCCCGGAGCTGGCTGCACTGAGCTTGTGCTCTGGTCTGGAATGAGACACGAGGCCTCCTTCCCAATCCATGCTGAAGTATCATTCCATTAAAATATGAGGAAAAGGGCGCCTGGGTGGCTCAGTTGGTTAAGCGACTGCCTTCGGCTCAGGTCATGATCCTGGAGTCCCTGGATCGAGTCCCGCATCGGGCTCCCTGCTCGGCAGGGAGTCTGCTTCTCCCTCTGACCCTCCCGACCCTCCCCCCTCTCATGTGCTCTCTCTCTCAGTCTCTCTCTCTCAAATAAATAAATAAAATCTTTAAAAAAAAAATATGAGGAAAAAAATGTACACTTAGTGCAGTGCGGTAAGTGTACAGTGCAGTAAATGTTCATTAAATATTGTGAATATCATCTGCCTAAAATGTTGCTTGTTAAGTACCAGTGGGGCCAACATTGGGTCTCGGTATACATTTTTGCTTTTGCTTCTTTCTGAGTTTTGGTAGTTTTTCTCTGCCCTCCGATCATACATTTGTATCTTCTTGGAAATCCACTAGTTTTCCTTTCATGTGTTTGCCAGCCTACAAGCTCTTTGAGAACAAGGGACTGTTCCTGGCCCATAGTAGACACTCATTAAATATTTGTTGGATTGAATCATTTAATCTAATAATGAAATAATTTACTCTGGGCAGTTGGGGCAATAAAAAATTTAGTTACATGAACAAACATCTATACTTTATTATAATTTAAAATTCTGAAGTAAAACATTAGAAATGTAGGGTTTATAAATTTCTTTTAATTTTTAATTTTTAAAAATTTCTTTGTCCAGTGGCCATGATAATACATCCCATGATACACCATTAGGCTTTCCAATATGAATAGTGTACTTACATGTTTACACTAAACTAGCAGCATAAAGAATTGAAATGTTATTCTTCGCTGGTTGTATAGGGAACCTCATTTGAATTCTATTGCACACATGGCACATGCCTCTCTTCCTACATTTTAAAAATTACATTTAGAAACAAGAGTGAATACTGTAGCTAAGCAAGTTCATAATCATGTTTCTGAGATTTATAGCCTGCCTTCTTTACTCTGTGTATCCATTCATAGTTGTATAAAACAAGAATATTTTATTCCCATTCTGATATGTCCTACTAATACATGTTTATGGAATAAAATTGCCATGGTTATTAAAAGAGTCTATGACATTTTCTAAAGAGTGTGGGTATTGCCTGCGCAGCCTGGCTGAATTCCAATATGGGTAATTACATTCTGCTGTCTGGTTACCTTAGCGATCCTCTCTGTTGCTCCCTGGGTCCTCAAGGTAGTTGAGCTCTGCTGAGATACTCCTGTTTGCCATCCCTAGTTTCAAATGAGAGCTGAACGGATTTAGTCTTTGGAAATTTATATTCCATCTATTTTGACAAACTTAAAATTTTGTACACACTCTGGGGTATGTAGTAAAGCCTGGCTTTCTAATCTGAAATTTTCTTGGAATAGAGTGGACACTCTAATCAGAGAGAAAATTGTGATTCTTGATTTTTTGTTTCTCTGTTCTTGATCATATCTATGATTCCTATGGAAATTGAAACAATTTTCTAAATTTAATCTCTCCTGCCTCTGAATCTTCATAGAAATTTGTTGGAACTTCTGTTATTGTTCCTATAGTCTGTCTTGAGGTAGTGCTGCTTGAGGGTTTATCTTAGGCCCAGGACAGATGTTAAACTTCTAGACTGTAGGGAACTCTGTGTTTTTTCATCCTGATGGAAACTTTCACAGAATTGCATGTTGTAGTTGTTCAGTAAATGATGGATGAATTGATACTCCCTTTCGGTTAACATTATTTACTATTGAAGACTGAGCCTGTGTTTTGGACAGTAGCAGGCAATTTATTATGCAACCTAATGGGATTGTTTCAGTTGAAATGTTTCAGTTCCTGGATATTGGCATCACTGAGTTGTGGCAGATTGCCCAAAGAGGCAGCTGCTTCCCTTCCACCACATCACTCCCCCCAACATTTACTCTTAGAAAGCTTAAGGTCCCAAACCAGGATTATTATAAGATTACTTTGGGACTGCAATCACAGTTTACTCTTGTTCCGGAAGATTTGTTCAGAAAGGGTAATTCAGAGCAGAGAGTGCTCAAACTGTGACCCACCGTACCAAAAGAAATGGAGGTCTAGCTGTAACTTCCCCATCTCTCTGACCCAAGGACATCCCCTCCACACACACTGAAGGAAGCAGATTAGAATGCAAATGCCTTAGAATGGCTTTAAGTTTTAAAGTATTTCATTATCTTGATGAGCACTGAGTAACATATGGAATTATTGTATCACTGTATTTTCCACCTGAAACTAATATAACACTGTATGTTAACTATATTGGAATTAAATAATAATAATGATGAAAGTAAAAAAATAAAAAATTTGATAGACCAATAAAAAATAAAATAGAATTCATAATGTCAGTACCTATATAAGGAATGAAATTCTTGCCACACACCCCTCAATATATCTCCATGTACTGATGACTTACTGCAGATTCAGTTTGTTCTCAGGGACCCCTAAGGCCACTCTCCTACCCCTTTAAGCCTCATCTTAAGGGATTATTCATCTTGTGGTTGGTTCTTTAGTAACACCAAACTGCCATTCATTCCCTGCACAGAGTGGGTGTTTCTCTGGTCTGAAATCCATCTTTACTATCTCTGCTGCCTGCTGCTCATGCACCCTTCAAGCCTCAGTTTGGCCCTCACTGTGAGTGAAAAGCCTAGAAGCAGGGATGGGTCGCCTTCCTTTGTGGTTTTTTAACATCCCGAGTGTATTTTCACCTTTATCCTCTTTCATAGAAATGATCTGTTTTTATGTATGTCTTTTTCTTTGCTGTTGGTGGAATGGAACTAAGATTTCTTAGACAGTTGTGTGTACTTAGCAGAACCACTTGCTGAAGACTGATTGGATTATCCTTATTGAAGGATAATTCTTCTGAGAACTGTAGTCAGCAAGGAGAAGAAAGTACAAAGGGCAATAAAAAGAAGATGGAGCCAGAACAAGGAAAATCATGTTTACCTATGTCTCCTTTTCCTCCCTCTGTATGTTAAATGCAACTCAAGTATTTGAGGGTTTGTGTTTTTTTTTTTTGAGAGAGAGAGTGAGTACACAAGTTGGGGGGGAGGGGTGGAGGGAGAGAGACAATCTTAAGCAGGCTCCACACAGTGCAGAGCCCAACATGGGGCTCGATCCCATGACCCTGAGATCATGACCTGAGCCGAAACCAAGAGTTGGACACTTAACTGACTAAGCCACCCAGGTACCCCCTGTTTTTTTTTAAGATGAATTTGTTTTATAGTAAATAAGAAAAGAGCTTAATTGCCTTCAAGTTCAGCCCTTAAGGACTTCTTTCTAAAAGATACATCTGAGGGTGCCTGGGGGGCTCAATCAGTTAAGCAGCCAACTCTTTGTTTCAGCTCAGGTCATGATTTCAGGGTCATGGGATCGATCCCTGCTTCATGCTCCCCACTCACTGCAGAGTCCACTAGAGATTCTCTCTTCCTTTCTGTCTCCCCCCTCCATCTCTCTCTCTAAAATAAATAAACAAATCTTTAAAAAAATAAATAAAAGATGTATCTGTAAGCCTCAAATTTGTAGCTTCCCTTTTTGGAATTGCTGTTTGCTGTTTTTTGGAAATTTTCAAAATTGAACCTTTATATTCTATCTTTAAGCCCCAGCAGAGAATGAATCATTTTGGTAAATACTTTTATTCTTTAAGAGGCAGAAGTTCATAGGTTTTACTTCAAGATGGCTTCACTGCTATGGTGCTATGGTGTTAACAAATTCCAAATCTAAGTTCTACATTATACTCGAAATCTGAAAAATGATCATTATATTCCCTCAAGAGGCATATGATATTGTCAGAGGTCATTGACCTGGGCAGAAGAAGGATAACATTCCAGTCTCAGATTTTCAATCAGTTGTGGGATTTGGGGAAAGTCACTTGGCCTCTTTGAGCCTCAATGTCCATTTTTGCAAAATGGTGATATTCGGAAGCTGAGTCTGGACAACAGCAACACCAGCGACCACAACAACCCAAACTAAAAAGAACCAGGAGACATATTCAACTACCCCATACATGGAAACAATTGGAGGGCATCTGGACATTTTTTAAACATCCTCCCTTTTGTATGAAACATTGAGAAAACATGTTCGTTTAATTTCTCTAATTTAATAGGGTTACCTACTGCATAAGAACACTTATGACATGGTTAAGATTTAATTTTAGAAATCTTTTGTGTAAACCTGGTATACCAGATTGAAAGTCAGGAGATGTGGTCTGGTTCTTGCTTTTGGAGAAGGCTGGTGTTATGGCACCCAGAAGAGATTGGATAGGGATAATCAAGCCATGCCAATCAGCCTTGGCCAAATCTGGGGGGGCAATATCGCCCAGTGGTTAGGAGCATAAGCTTTAAATCTTGGGCTTCTTCCTTACTTACAGTGTGAGTTCAGACAACTTGTTTAACCTCTGCAGAAGTCAGTTTTCTCATTTGGAAAATGAGGATAATGTCTACACGTAGGGTTTTTAGAAAGATGACCTGGATCATTATATGTTAAGGATGCAATAAATGATAGCAATTATTGTGAAATGGCCTACATGAGCCTCAGAGTCACAGTGGGATTGTGACCCAGCCTTGTTGGAGCTACCATCTCAGACTTAGTGGCAAGAGTCCTAACTCCTAATGATGACAATAAACAATATTTATAGAATGGGTTATAGGCTTGCACATAGATTACCTCATTTTCTCTTCATATAAACCACTTCATAATAAACTTCTTTTAAAAAGACTATCTTAGTATGCTATAACATCTTTCTCTCTATTTGCTATCCTCCATCTAGTACTTTTTTTCTTTCTGAGCTAGTCAGTTACACCAGGTTGCTATTACCTTGGTTTTAACTTTCTTTCTTTTTTAAGTTTCAAAGGTTTTGACCTCTCATACTAAAATGGTTGTATGTGACCAAGATACCCTAGAGGTTACCAAATGTCCATGAGTTTTGATGATCCTGGGCTATTTATATACTTTACTACTATTTCTTACAGCTTTTCCTTATAGTAGTTGGGAAGTTGATTTTTCCACTGGTATTTGGAAATATAAGGATATCAAGACAAAGCACCACAAATCCTGCCCCAAAAACCCTACACTAAACAATAATCATGGTGTCTCTCCAGAGTCTGGGGCCCAGGATTTTATCAGTGGTTCAGGTGAAGGCAGAGGATACATTAGTTGCATCTAACACTTGACTTGCAGAAATTTGGAATTGAATCATTTTGTTTTAAGTCTTCCCATGCCCTTACATTCTCTAGTTCCAGCCTGCTCCTCTGTTGAGGTAAAGGGCACACTGTGCTCAAATCAGTCAAAGTAATCATTAAAAAGAGAAGTATTTCAATTATTTTCTGAAGTGGGTGAGATAATTTACACAGGGACTCATGCCCTTTTTCTATCATGCTTAAAAACTTTATGCCATATTATTATGAATTCCATTGCAAATATCCATTCTCAATGTGAGATTTACTTTTGAGATAATTAATTCATATCTTCTAGAAACTTCTTTTGTTTTTCCTAGTTATTTATCCAAAGGAGAAAATAATGTTCTATTCTTACCAAAAATGAAGACCCTATTAAGTGAACAGTGAATCTTGTGCTTTCTTGCATGATTGCATTTAGTGTTCATTGCTGACCCTGAGAGGTAGGTCACATTATCCTAGTTTTACAGATGAGCAAACAGACTCAAGGGGGTGAAATAACTTGCCATGTACATGTCAATACACCAAAAAATGGCAAATGTCTCTGAATTTTTTCATAACATCAAAGTCTCTACAAAGATGAGTTAGAGGGGAGTAATCATTTCATATATTAGTCCTGCAGGAAGTTCTCTACACTTACACTGTTGAATGACTAACCACTGCCTTCATGAGATGTCTGGCTTTGTGGCCCATTAGAAAATGGATTGAACCATTTCAAAGGGAAAAAGCATTCAAAGGTTGTGGGTGAATTTGGAAGGTACACTGAGGGACCCATTTTCTTTTTTTCCTTTTTTAAAAAATTTAAATTCAATTAATTAACATATAGTGTATTCTTAGTTTCAGAAGTAGAGGTCAGTGATTCATCAGTCTTATATAATACTCAGTGCTCATTACATCACATGCCCTCCTTAATGCCCATCACCCAGTTACCCCATCTCCTCCCCTTCTCCCCTCCTCCCCTCTAGTAGTGCAATTGCTGGGTCATAGGGTAGCTCTATTTTCAACTTTTTGAGGAACCTCCATACTGTTTTCCAGAGTGGCTGCACCAGCTTGCAGAGGGGCCCATCTCCATGTACAGTGCTATAGCTATGGAGAATAGTCTAATCAAATTTCCTGTGAAGTATATGTGATCCCCAGGTGTTCCAGGATGAAACTTATTTCGACTCAGCAAACATTTTTTTTTCTGTGTATGCATGCAAACTTACTGGGTACCAAACACTTTCGTGAACACTAAGGGTACCCAGAGATAAATAAGATGTGATTTCTGCCCTGCAGGATCTCAAGATCTAATGAAGAAGAGGGAGGTCTATAAATAGCTTTGATATAAGACAAAATACTGATTTTTTTCCTTTTCATTCTTTAAATGACGATCTTCACTAGGATTCTATCCTCAGTCATTTCCTTTTCGTACTTCTTTTCTTACCCTAGAAAAACTCATCCATTTTTTAGATTTTAACCACCACATTATGAGCTGTGACTCCCAGATGTTTCTCTCTCCTGGATATTCTACTCTCCTATTTATAGCTGTTTTCTGGACATATCCAACTGTGTTCCTCAGATATTTTAAACTCTACATATACAAAATGGAACCTTTTCTCCTTTTTATATTCTCTGGTTTGATGGCATCACTGTGCATCAGTTTTCTAAACTAAAAACCTCAAATGCATCATTTATCTCTCCATCAGACTCTCGTTCCTCATGTTCAATTGTTCATCAAATCCTGTGAATTTTTATTTCCTAAATATGCCTTGAATTTGATCTTTTATCTTTATCCTCACAGCCATGGTTTCAGTTCAGCTATGCTTCATCTCTTACCTGGACTACTACAGTCATCCAACTATTTGTCTCAGCCTTTTATTTTTTTTTCCCCTTCAAAGTCATTCTTTATACTGTTGCCTGGTTGATCTTTCTAAAATATAACTGATAATATGACTTTTACTTATCTGAAACCATTTAATGGTTCCCTTCTCTCTACTAAAATAAGTTCAAATCATTATCATAGCTCTGCTAATCTGTTACTGACCTAATCTTTCTTGCTACTCTTTTTGTGCCAAGCACACTCATTGACTTTGTTTCTGGGCTGATATTCAGCTGGTGTGCATGGGTAAGATGATTGTTAGTTCTGATTGGTCAGCATTCATGCCCTGCTGGTTGTTAAAAATTTTGAATATCTCCCTTGCTTTAGTAATAGTAAATGGTTTTCCATTCCCCAATCATGTACTTCTGTGCCCTTTGAATAGTCAGTTTCATCTGCCAGAAACATTGTTCTCTTCTTCACTGCCTGGAAAATTAATATTAATCCTTCAAGACACTGCTCAAATATCATCTCCTTTGTAATATCTTTCCTGTTCTTCCTCTACACAGGCAGAATTTCTGTTCCCTCTGGCCTTCCAAAGACACATTGTGCATATGTTGATTATAGCATTTATCACATTTTTTACAAACATCATTTACCAACTTGGGAGATTTTTGAGAAAAAATATTTAAAAAATCTCCAGGGCATAACTTAATATTTGGCACACAGCAAAGACTCTCATAAAACACTTACTGTATTGATGGATAGATGGATCTAGAAGAGTTTCACAAAATGGGATTCAGGTTTGATTTTGAAGACTAAATTGAGAATTAGGGCTCTAAAGACCTTCCAGGATGGAAGACTATAGGGTGTGCTAAGAGCAGAAAGGGTCAGTATATTATGGAACAGTGAGCTTAACAACAACATGGATGGAACTAGAGGGTATTATGCTAAGCGAAATAAGTTATTCAAAGAAAGACAAGTATCATATGATCTCACTGATATGAGGAATTTGAGAAACAAGACAGAAGATCATAGGGGAAGGGAGGGAAAAATGAAACAAGACGAAACCAGAGAGGGAGACAAACCATAAGAGACTCTTAATCTCGGGAAACAAACTGAGGGTTGCTGGAGGGGAGAGGGGTGGGAGAGATGGGGTGGCTGGGTGATGGACATTGGGGAGGGTATGTGCTATGGTGAGCACTGTGAATTGTGTAAGACTGATGAATCATGGACCTGAAACAAATAATACATTATATGTTAATTAAAAAAACCAACCAAACAAAAAAACAAAAACAAAAGATGCAGTAGGTTATAGGTAGTACTTTAATATGCATAAGTTGGAGTCAAATTGTGGAGGGTTTTGATAACCACACTGAGGAGTTAGGACTATATCCTGTGTATATTGAAGATCTTCACATCAGGAGACTGTGAACAGGGAGTGATGTTTCTCAAACTACGTTTCAGCAGGACATCTCTAATAGCTTGGTGCTGTTATAACTAAAGACTAGGAGCCTGTGGATGGTCATAGTTCAAGAAGGGTCAGATGAAGAAGATTCTCTAAGTCTATGAGAATGCAGAGGTGAAAATAAAGATGAGGTCCATCCATTTTGGAGGCAAAATTTTTGATATTTCATAATTGATAAAGTGGATGGCTAAAGGGAGAATGAGAGATTAGCTATGATTATAACATTTCAAAATTGAGTGATTAGGAGATCAGAGATGGTGTATCACAGAAGACTTTGTAAGGTTTATGTCTGGGGAATCAAAACAAGGTAGAAGAATATAGGTGCTGCCAGCTGTACACTCATACTTCCACTCACCCTCAGAGCCCCAATTATAAGTTTACCTTGCATATTTTCTATGTTCATCTTAATTTCCAGTACAAAACTCATTGGAAAATTCAGAAGGAATGCTAATAAGCAGTGCCAATCACTGTTGTGTAGACATGCTAATAAGGAGAATTCAACTAACATACACAGTTATGAATGTTCCTTTTTTAATGAGATTAGGGAAGTACAAGCTCTATCTCAAACATATTTATTGCCAAAAGAATTTATATATTAGAAAAATGATTATTTTAGTGTCATCAGCTACAACAATACACCATTAACTTAGAACACAAGATTTATCTCTTGTGTGAATGAGCAAATCTCATTCAATTAACAGGGTATAGATTGTCTGTGCTGTCCAATATGGTAACCATGAGCCACATCTGGCTGTTGAGCACTTGAAATGTGGCTAGTCCAAACCGAGATGTGATATAAATGTCAAATACATGGGTGCCTGGGTGGCTCAGTCAGTTAAGCATCTGCCTTCGGGTCAGGTCATGATCTCAGGGTCCTGGCATCAAGCCCCGCATTGGGCTCCCTGCTCAATGGGGAGTATGCTTCTTCCTCTCCCTCTTTCTTTGTGCTCTCTCTCAAATAAATAAATAAAATCTTAAAAAAAATAAATGTCAAATGCACATTAGATTTTGAAGACTTAGTACAAAAATAAGATAACATCAAATAGCTCAATAATTGGGGTGCCTGGTGGCTCAGTCTGACTCTTGGTTTAGGCTCAGTTCATGATCTCATGGGTCATGATATAGAGCCCCACCTTGGGCTCTGTGCTCAGCAAGGAATCTGCATGGGATTCTCTCTCTCCTCTCCCTCTGCCCCTCCCCCTGCTTGGGTGCTCTCTCTTTCTCTCTCTCTCTCTCAAATAAATAAATAAATATAAAAAAATAGGTCAATAATTTGTTATATTCAGGACATGTTGAAATGATAATACTTTGGATACATTGGTTAAATGAAATATATTATCAAAATTAGTTCTAGCTGTGTCTTGTTACCTTTTTAATGTGGCTTATAGAACATTTACATACATGGTTCACATTATATTTACTATCGGATAGTGCTGGGTTGTTTTTCTTATTCAACAACCAGCCAACAGGCATTTATTTAGCTCCTAGTGTACAGATAGTTATGCTAGGTACTAAAAGCTTTGAATTTAGCTGAGAAGTAGCAATTGCATAAATTATGTATTTTTAGAGCTTGATAACATTTCAATCAATATACAGAATATTGGTTAGAAAAGTAGATTGAAATGTCTATGGATTTCTCTGTCTCCCCTTTTAAACATTAGTTTTATTCTCTTAAACTTTCTCTCCAATATCCTATTTGGTGATTTGTAAAGATCCACTAATCTGTTTGTTACAAAACAGCAAGGAATTTGATTTCTAAGTTCTCAGAACCCTTGAGCTATAGAAAAGAATTAGCACATATCTACATATGGACCAGGATGTAGAGTCCTGGAATATAATCACTATGCTCAGTCCTCAAACTATACTCAATGTGCCTGTTTTTTTTCTGAAGAGTCAGAAGATGCTTTCCAGTGTCATAGGCCTTGGGGTCATCCAAAATATTATCTATTCACCACAGCACAGAAAGAGGTAGAGGAGGAGGGGAAGGAGGAGAGGGAGAAAGATACTATTTACAATTTATAAATATTGGAGTTTTAGAGAAAAAATAATTTACTATGTGTCGATGGCCTTACTGATGTTATATTTACACTACCTTTTCAGATAAACCACGTGAGGACTGTGATTGCATAGAACCAACTTTTTAAAGAAAATGACATGTCATTGGCCAATATCTTAATTTTTGTTTTAGAGCAAGACACTTAGTTTTTCATGCTTGGTTCCTTCAGCTTTAAAATGGAAGAGATTTTTATTTTGTTGTGTTTTGTTTTTATGGAAATGAGAAGTAAATGCTTTATTTTTAAAAAAGCTAAGTTTCTAATAGAAAGTGCTTCAGTGCTATAACAATATACTGAATAGATTAAAGTGGCAGAAACAATGTAATACCGAAGATATAAAACATTCTTTGAAAATGGTGACTTTGTTTGAAAAGAGTTTTTGACTGGGTTAGAGTAGTGCCTATGGAAATAAATAAGTAGCTGAAAACCATTTATGAATTCCAAGATACAAATATAGTCTTGCAATTCTCAATTAATAGCCTGTGTAGGAACATCTCTTATTTAAAAAGGACTGCCTGAATTGAGGTTATGTTATGTTCAGTTTCCCAAGTGCCAGTCTGGATGTGTTTTTATATTTTGATTGCTAAAAAGGTTTTTTCTTTCTTTTTTTTTTTTAAAAAAGAAAATTTGCATCAGTTACTGAATGGTTCACATCATGGACTAAAACGCTCTAAAAGTAGGCACAAACAAAGCAAAAACAGAAAAATAGCTAAGTCTTCAAATGAGTAATGTTCATTTTCAGGTGTAAAGAATTGAATTATTCAAGGCTAGACTGCATATTCAAATATGAGTTACGCATTTTGACCAAACATTGTTAACATTCTTGTGGACTATGAATAAGTATTAAGAATACACAGATTGTACCTGGGGTGCACTCTGTATTCTGGCTGCATAATATGCCAAATGTACCAATATTTCCTATGCATTCAGAGTGTTTTTGAGTCAGTATTAAAACTTATGCTACTAACCTCAATATCTACCCAGTCTCAAAAGAAAACATCTAGGGAAACAGCATTGTTTTTTATAGAACTTACATGCTTTTACAGTATCAATAACACCTAAACATTTTGGTTTTTACTTATAGCCTTTAAAATGAAAAGAATTAAGTCATTTTTAAAAATTCAATTTATTTAAACTAAAACAAAAACAGTTCACCCATTTCTCCCACTCCCCATCCCCTACCTCTGGCAACCACAAACCTGTTCTCTCTAAAAATGAGCTTGGATTGATTGGTTAATTCCACATATAAGAGAGATCATACAGTATTTGTCTTTCTCTGACTTTATTTCACTTAGCATAATGCCCTTGAGGTTGTTAATAAACAAATCCATTAAAAAGCAAAAACAAACAAAATCTCCTTACTTATTGAAGCAAAGACACATGAAGTGCTGTCTGCTAGGCCAAGTACCTCACTGGATTCAGGTACTAGACTGGTCTCCAAATATGGAGGAGCTGTGTTGGCAGCTGAAGTAACTGAGAGATGCAGCAGTCTTCAGCTTCCAAACCATATCTTTGTTTTGAGCTAATTTTTCAGTCATTGATTTAATAATTATTTATTGAATACCTAACATGGATCAGGGTTGGGCAAAATAAGCATGATTGCTGGCCTCATGGAATTTACCAACTAGGTGGTGGAGGGATTTGACAAACAGTGGCTAGACGACTGTGCAAATAAATATGGCAGTAAGAAGTAGTGGCTAAAGAACCCATTCTGGACCCAGACATGGTCTTGAGCCATGGTTGGACAAGTGGTGTAGTGTCTTCAGGTCTCATTATCTTCTTCCACAGGTTTCTTTGAGTCTTTTGTTAGACTGTCTAGTAGCCTGGCACATAATAAACACTTTATATTTGTTATTATTCTTTTTCTTGAACTGTAATAAGGGTTATGAGGGTTATAATAACATGATCTTGTCTGGAGCTGGGAGTGCGGGTTCAGAGAAAGCTTTCCTAGAGAAAGGATGTTTGAATTAGGATCTGCAGAATGGGTGGACTTGTGTAGATGAGGGATTGGAGATGGAGAAGGGAGTGGGGCTGATGTTGTACAAGGGTTTTCTAGGCAGTGAGAAGAACATGAGCAAACGCTGTGGGGTGGGAGGCAACATGCCACCTTCAGGGTTCCAAAAGTAGCCCAGGGTGGTTGGAGTGCAGGGAGGGAGAAGGAGAGTGACGAGAATTGGTAATGATCTTTGTGCACAGAAGGAACTTGAGTTTGCTTAGACTTTTTGTTTTTATACAGTTTGGCTTCCGCTCCTCCTGACTGTTTCCTGTACCTCTCCCTTTTCCTCTCTCTCTCTCAAGCAAAAGATGAGGGAATGGATATTTCTCTCTGTCTTCTCTGCTCAACCTTGCAAATAAAAATAATTCACAAGTGGCTCTATATATAACCAAAATGCAGCATTCTGTCTAAATATTAGATGTAAATTAAATTACCTCTTGGTGTTCAACTTATCTTTTTGTACGCATTAATAATCCTCTATTTGTGTTTATGCTCCACAGCCAGAGTGCTGCAACTAGCTGGGGAAAAAAAATTATAACACTTCATACAAAAGGGGTGGGATGGATGGGTACTAATTAAACCTAAGTAGTAAGAGACTTAAGGAAAAAGAGATTTCTGTATCTCTCCTAATGGGATGAATGTCATGTTCCAATTCCTACTTTATGTAAAATCCATTATACAATATGTAAAATAATTCTCCAAATCTTGATTTCCTCAATTGAAAATGACCCCGAGCATAAACTATAAGTAGAGGAAGGTTTGAATTTCTTGATCTTTGCACTCTTTTGTTCTCTTGGTTCGTGATGTCTTAAATCAGCAGAATAATTTAGGAATGGTAGATATTGAAACAACTAATTTTTCTTTTCTGTAATCTGCATAGACTTCAAAATGCCTACAAAGCACAAAGTGCCAGTTCATATAATTTGTTGGCAAGGATAAAAAGAAGAAAGGAAATTATTTCCTAAGCGTGTGAATCAGCCCAGCTTTAACAGATATTTTTCTGTCATGTGCAGCCTGAGGGCTTATGCCTATCTGAGCTTTATTTGACAATTACCACTTGCCAGCATAATTAAATGATAATTTATAAATACTAAGAAAGCATAATGGGGAAGAGCAAATAGGTGCTTATCAGGACATTGAATAAAGTTGATCTGCTTTAGTGGCAATTTTCATCTCTTATCTTGGTTGTTAACTGGTCTCACTTTTGTATGTGTTTTGTTTAGGTTTGATATTTGTTAGGGTGATATTATCTACCTTCATATACACATTTTCTCCCCATACAGAATTCTAACATTTCCTTTGCTGTTCCTTTTGCAGGCAATGTATTTATGAAATGTTGCTTGTATTTTAATTCATAATGTAAATTTAGCACCTAGAATTGTACATATTACTAGAGAAACCCCAAACAAATTAGTAATTTTTTCTGTTTATCTCCCCCACCCACCTTTTTTTTTCCCGCAACAAATAAGTTCTTTTCTGTGTTGTGTCTGTGATTTTCTTTTAATCGGTTTTTTAATCACCTGGGCTTTGCAGTTAATTACATTCCACAGAGTCTCTTCATCTATTTCCTAGAATGCTGGCAGATTTTTGTAAGAGAGAAAGCACACATGTAAGCCAGGACTCTGGCGAAAAGAGCTTCCTAACCTTGCAGTGATAAGAATGGTACTTTACATGCAGCATGGAAATTTTGCTATGTTCCTACTGAATATAGAAATTACCCAAAGAAGAATTCTGTAGGATAGATGGCTTTTGTCCTATCAGTGTCTCTTCTCAAGGTTCCTTACCTATTATAAATATTAGGGCAATCTCTGCAGAAGCTGTTGTTAGGCCGTGGACAGAAACACAGATTTGTCCTGGGTAACCTAGATAAAGCAGTGCAAGAGCAATGCTCTATATAAATGGAAACAAATCAGTAGAATGGCAAAAAAGAAAAAAAAAATTTCCATGCTTTTAGAAAAGCATGTTTGAAGAAGGCAAATGGGTGGAAACACAAGACATTATCAGTATTTTAGTGGGTCACAAAGAGACTGGGGGCTTTTAATTTTACTTATTTATTTTTTATTTATTTATTTATCTATTTATTTATTTTTGGTCATTGTGAAATTAAATAATTTTAATAACTACTGATTAGCATTGTGGTCGTTTGAATGAAGAGTGTAAGAATGGCTTATCAGGGGAATAACAAAATAAAAATCTTTGGTGTTTAAAGTTGTCAATTCCTAAAATTATTCATCATTTTGTCCTTATAAATAGTAATTATTTGCCATTTTTCAGAGCTGGAAAATTATCTTTTATATTCAAATATTTAAATATACAGTGCCATCACTGGGGCAAAAAAATTCCCTAATGTCAGAACAGATTTTTATACAAGGAATAATTTGAAAGTGGTGGATTAGTTTCCACCTTTTGAAACACAGTGCTTTCTATAATCTTCAAACATTATTTAGGATAATGGAAGCCATCATCCTGGTTCTCAAATGTTAGCACTTCCATTAGAATTTGCAGCTACCTCTTATTTTTTATATTAAAATACAAGGCTTAAAAGGTATTATCTTACTAAAGGGGGGCAATTGTAGAGATGATTTGATTGAATAAAGGAAAAAGCTGTACAGGCCTTTTAAGATCAAGGATGTATTGATGGAAAGCTATCATTAGAGACAATTAATGTTCTCCAAGGGAAGAAATTGATTATGGACAAAGATGGACCCTAAGGAGCAGATATGTCTTAATGCTCTAAGGCCTTAAGGATTATGCATTTCATTCACAGCATCTGTATTTTAACTCTTTGTAGTGACTAGAATCCTAGCTTATTCTTGAAGAATGACATGAATTAAATTAAAAAAAAAAAAAAGATTGTGCCTTGTAAAGGATGTTCACAGTGATTAACATTTGGTTCTTTAAATAATATTAAAATAATTAAATTTGTATTGTTGTTTCTCCATATTGCCCTTTAGAGCACATCTAGACATAAATATGTAGAATAAATGAAATTAGATAGTGATGGCCAGTCTTTCACATTATGGAAGTGTAATAATGTGCAATAATTACATTAAAGACATGCTTTCATAAGGAGCCCCTGAACTTCAGGTGCATTTATGTTTCCAAATAACATATCCCTTTAACTTTGCTTGTCCTTCCTATAGATCTTGTACAAAGCATTCATCATGTTGTTAGCCAGTCCCCAGCAGCCGTAGATCACAATTGGGTACTTAATAAGGTGGCAGCCCCACTGGGAACATTTCACATAATTATTCTTAGCAGAAAGAAGATTGTTATGGCTTTTCCCCCACCTTTTTGAGTTTGGCAAAATTCCAAGTGATTTAGTTTGGGCTTCTAAAAACCATTTATATACCATTGGTGAATTATACTTCATGTATAGTGTGTATCCTCACTTCCCTGTAGAATATTGCAGGCCAACAGAGTCAGTTTAATTGTACTGTTGCCCTCCTCGAATCTGGGACCAGCCCCAGAACAAATGATACAAACTGCTTTTTGGCTACAAGTTTCAGAGGATGTCAAGCTGAGCATGGGGGTGCTTTTAGAAATCAGTCTCTCTCAAGACTTCACTGCAGTCTGACAATATATTATGATTATTGCTAAATAAATAGGAGAAATTCACACATGGAGGTAATACATAGCTTGTCCAAAGAACTCTATGATTTTAAATATCATTTAAGGGAAGGGAAGGTAGACCCTGGGTCCTAACTTTGGACTTATAGAGTTTAGAAATAACTTACGTAGCTCATATCATTAAAACAGTTTGCATTTTCAGTTCTCGAAATTTAAAGATACATCTTGATGCTCTTGGACCTTAAAGATTATGCATTTCACTCTACTCTCTGAATGTTTTCAAAAATTTCAAACGATTTGGATATAATTGTTTTAAAGAATAGTGTGCAAAAAAAAAATAGTGTGCAAAAAGAATATGGTGCTATTGGGTTATGAGTTTAAGTCTCCCAGCTACTGTTGTCAGCTAGTGTCTCCAAGCACTCAACACTTACATCAGCTCAAGCACATGTATTTTGGTGACTGTGTGAATGTCTGTGAATGGCTTTTTCTGGTAAGACAAACACTTTCATATGTGAGAAGATGGTTTTCTATATGGTCCTCTTAACAGGAAATACAGAGCACATGATCTAAATTAAAGAACAATTATGGCTAATTTTTATGTAATTCTGAGAAAAAGAGGGAAAACATAGGTGTTATCTGTAATTTTCCTTTGCCACGTTGCCAATGAGAAGTGGCATTCTATTAAGGGCCTTTATGAAAAAGGGAGAATAACTAAGTAGAAGCTCTAAACTAAATGCCTGAGAAGTTTTGAACCTAAGGAGACAGTGGTGCCGTTAACAAAAATAAGTGAGGGAGAAGAACGAGGTAGGGTGAAGAATACTGCTTTTCAGTGTCTGCTCAGATCCAGGCAGGGATGCTCAGCAGACAACTGGAAAAAGTCTGGAGTTTAGGAGAGATGTCAAAGTTTAGAATACTGGTTTGAAGATATAAGAAATAATCAAAATGCTAAGAGGAAAAATAGGATAATGCAACCCAGAGAGAAGAAACTTTTAGAGAATACTCAGGTGCCATTAATGACCTAGGGAGACCAAGGAGAGTGAGAACCTAGGGAAAGGCTTTGAAAGGTTTGAAAAGGTTTGAAAGATTTGATCATCGAAAGCTGATTAATAGGCAGGGGACCCGATCTGCTTAGATTTAAATCCTAATTCTCCAATTACTGGGGGAATTGTGCATCCTTGGGGAAGTTACTTAATGTTTCTGGGCCTATCTCATTTACTCCTCTCAACAATCCTGAAGAGTGGTCAAGTTATTAGGATACAATGAAGATGCAAAAAGTGAGTAACTTCCCCTGAGGTAACAGCTATTAATGGCTGGCTAAGGATTAGAACCACTACTCACAAATCTCTTTTCCTTCTGGGCCAGCCACGTTGGCGTAACCTGGTAACTTGTTAGGACTGAGATTCTATGCCCTACCCTGATACATAAACTCTGGGAGTGGGGCATGGCAATCTGTGTTTTATTTTTTATTTATTTTATTTTATTTTTTTAAAGATTTTATTTATTTAGTAGGGAGAGAGAGAGGAAGCACAAGCAGGGGAAGTGGTAGGCAGAGGGAGAAGCAGGCTCCTCGCTGAGCAGGCAGCCCGATGTGGGACTTGATCCCAGGACCCTGAGATCATGACCTGAGCCGAAGGCAGACGCTTAACTGACTGAGCCACCCAGGCCTCCCACAATCTGTTTTAACAAGCCCTCCAGGTGAGATTCTCATGCATGCTAAAGTTTGAGAACTACTGTCTTTTTTTTTCCCTTTTTTATGATTTTATTTATTTATTTGAGAGAGAGAGAGAGAGGGGCAGAGGGAAAGGGAGAGAGAGAATCCCAAGCAGACTCCCCGCTGAGCTTGGAGCCCAACTCGGGGCTCCGATCCCACTACCCCGATATCATGACCTGAGCCGAAATCAAGAGTCAGTCGCTTAACCGACTGAGCCACCCAGGCACCCCCAAGAACTACTGTCTTAATCTAATCTTGCTTCCGTATTTCTGTTTCTGTTGGTGAATACCGTCAAGAGGCCAGACTAGTGGCTAGAACTGTGGTTCTCAGCCTTGACTGCCACTGGAATCAATTGAAAAGGTTTAAAGGTTACTGAAATCTTATTTAATTGGTCCCAGCCTAAGTGCTGGGATTTCTAAAACTTCTCTAGCTGATTTTAATGTACAGCAAAGGCTAGGAACTTCTGGTCTAGAATTATAATTCTCAAATTTTGGTATGAATCAGAATTTCATGTGAAGAGCTGGTTAAAATGCTGATCATTGGTCCTACCCCCAATTTCTAATTCAGTAGCTCTGAGATGGGGCCAGAGAATTTGTATCTCTAAGTTTCTAGGTGGGATGCTGATGGTGCCGGTCTGAGCCACACTGTGAGACTTGCTAGTCTGGAAGTTACATGGTCCCTTTGGGAGATGTGATGAACTGAGCTGGTAAATTTCTGTCAGAGAGTTCCTATTCCTGCCATGAGGCCTGGGTGAGCATCCTGCCACAATGTCCTGGTGATGCGTTGGTGCCTGTATGTATCTCATTGGCAGGGGAAATTTGGTCAGGAAATTCATGTACCTGGACAGTGCTTCTCAACCATTAACTGGGGTGCAGATTACTACAGGATCTTGCTAATACAAGTTCTGATTCAATGGGTCTGGGGTGGACCTGAGAGTCTGCATTTCTAACAGGCTGTCTGGTGGTGCTGATGCTGCTGGTCCATGGACCAAGCTGGGTAGCAGGGCACTAAGAGAATGTTTCTTATAGTTGCCTGATCACCCACATCATGGGGTGCTAACACTACGGGTTTTTGGCTTTACCGGAGTCCTACTGAATCAGACTATCCAGGGGAAACAGCCTAGATGTTTGTATCTTTGTTAAGCAATTTAATAATCACACTTTTATTAAGGTGAAAGGAGGTGAACATTTTAGAATTAGGGGATTTTAGGGTTAAAAAGTATTTATTGAGCATTTACTCCGTGCCAGGCTCTGTGCTACATGTAAACAGGACAGATCCCTGATCTCATGGGGCTTACATTTTAGAGAAGCCACAAACAATAACCAAGTTGTTTCTTTTTTTAAAGGTAACTTACGTTGGTGATAGCTGCTTCAAAGCACACAAAGCAGGGTCATGGGTCTGAGTTCTGCAGCAAAGCAGCATTGGACAGGCTTCTCAGGGAAGGGCTTCTGAGGAAGAGCCATCCTGCCCTCACCTTGTTTATGTGAAGAGCATGGGGTGGGGAGAAGCAGAGGCACTGAGCGTGCACTGAGCTTGGCCCGTTGCCTGGCATTGAAAGGATGGGGGCCCCAGGGAGAGCGACTGGGTGACTTGATGGTTTGGTACTTGCTCACATTTGGAAAACACTTCTAAACTCTTTCTTACCAGCTGTCGGAGAACAGTGTAATACTTGTTTTGAAAACATTCATCAATCCCCCATCACTGGTCCCTAGAGGAGGAATGTGGAAGTTGTTATATAATCCCCTGGTGGCAAATAAAAAGAAACTATCTCTGAAATTCATAGGGATAAAATTGCAATTAGAAAGTAACAAAAGGATCAAAGAATTATATTCCACTTAGAGAATGTTTCTTCAACTTTGAGGTTCCTATGGCAGAATAAATATTTTTGGGGCAGTTTGAGTGATTTCCCAGAAAGATTAAATGTGTTATTAAAAGGAGAAAGAGAAGAGTCAAGAAAAAAAAAAAAAAAAAACAACCTAGGAAGGAATCAGTGGGGTTTTCTTGGGGAGGAAGTGAGATCCCATGTTTTTAGCGTTAAGTTACAAATTTGTTTTATGGCTATAATTTACATAGATAATAACTTTAAGAGCTTACTTTTTCTCTATAGGCTGCATTTAAGAACTACCTAAATAGCAGAGGAAAAATAAATAAGAAGAAATCTTTGGGCAGAGGCAGCTTTCACCTGTATTTTTTTTCAAGCTGTGAGCACTCCTTAATTACGAGTTAAAAAAAAAAAAATTTAAGATTGGTAACATATGTTGTTGTCAGCATGTATTTAGCACCTGCAGAAATGAACATGAAAAATGTGACAGCGCATAGGTGGAACACCCACTGCGTTGACTGTGAACACTGTCAACAAATTTTACTTTGTTGATTTTTTCTTATTAAAAAAAATCCAAGAAAAGAATTTAATAGTGCAGGTGTTCAGAGCATCACAGCAAGATGATATAATGAAGGGGGAGGTTATAAACCTTTAGCATGAAAGCCAGGGCCTTTAAGTTTTGCTTCTCACATAATTCCCTCTACTTTTCTTTAAAAAAAAAAATCCTCTCTGCTCATTGGTCTTGACAGTCTGCGTTGTCCTGCAAGACATTTCCCTCGGAAGGAAGGGTGAGAGGCAGCCAGGGTGGATCCGCTGACTGACGGGACCGGGCACGTTAAGCAGCTTTTTCCAGAGGGTGGAGATGGAGGTGTTTCTTTTACACCTGATTTTCTAATACTGAAGTTGTAATAACTGTAGATAAGAGGTCCCACATCGGCTCCTTCCATAGCAAAGTTTCTATGAGTGCAGTTCCCATCTTCTGAACTCTGTGCTCACTCTTTTTTTTTATGTTATGTTAATCACCATACAACACATCATTAGTTTTTGATGTAGTGTTCCATGATTCATTGTTTGCATGTAACACCCAGTGCTCCATGCAGTACGTGCCCTCTTTAATACCCATCACCAGGCTAACCCATCCCCCACCCCCCTCCCCTCTAGAACTCTCAGTTTGTGTCTCAGAGTCCATAGTCTCTCATGGTTCATCTCCCCCTCCGATTCCCCCCCTTCTGTGGTCACTCTTACTTGGAGCAGAGGCCACTTCACTTAGCTCCTGGCATTCCTCCCAACACAGTTCTCGGGAGAGAGCAAGCCCTCAGAAGTACTTCCTGAATGATGCTGCAGTTGCTGGATCCTCTTCTGATCTCACTGGCTCCACTGCAGAATGAGAATCTTGCAAACTGGTTTCCACCATCTCCCATTACTGATGATTTCATTTCCCAATTCTCTAAACCAAGTTCACTGGGCAAAAGTGGGCAATACTTTTCATTTCAAGAGACATTTCTCCCAAAATGAATTTGCCTGGATTGAAAATCAATACTGGTAGGTATGTTAATTTCTACTTTGACAACTGAACTTTGGAAGTTTTCAGTGTCCACAGGATCTCCCCCCCACTCCTCCCTCCCACCCCACACTCATGCATTGCCCTAACTACGGTTAATCTCTCCTTTGGGTAGCTTGTAAAAAGAAATCCATAAAGCCAAAGTATTCCAGAGACACAAAATAGAAGGATTTAGGTTAAGTTTAAGTTCAACCAGGTCTGTGCCTCCCCCCAGGCCAGCAAAGGTTTTTGATTAAGTCCCGGCTCTGGCTGCGTGGTGTGGGAAATGTTTGCACTTCTCACAGCTGAGAGAAGACCCTGGAAATGATACGTTTTACACCTCTTAGATGAGACTCGGGAGCTAGAAAGCACTTCACTCCCATCCCTCTGGGATGAAGAATCTGTTTGCAGTAATCACTGGCAGTGTTGACAGAATGTTCAAAACCATCTGCTCAAGGGCAAGTGTTAACTCTATCAAATCCTAATATTTTAAGCACACTGATCCCCAGTCCCAGGAGGCCTCCTGACAGAGCTCTCCCTGGGCTGTGTGTCAGCCTGCTGTCAATTATTATGCCACTGCAAAAGAGCCTGATACACCAGCCAAAACTCAGTGAGCAGAGGCCTTTAGAATGAGAAATGCGGCATCAGAATCCACTTCATCCAGGTCTTGTTAGTTTATATAAATCTGAGGCTTTCTGATTCTTTAATACAAGAGCTGCTTTGTAATATATGCCATATCTTTTGCTTTTAAATTTATTGTTTGTAAATGGGCTTTTTGATTTTTTAGGCCACAATGCATACCATCTTTAGTAAGGGCTTTATAAATTTATCTAGATTTACTACACACACATAATTACATACAAATAAGCCTACAGACAGGTTTATATCATCGGATTAAAATCCCTTACCAGAATTATTTAGTGAAACAAAATTCAGCTAGTAGATTTTTGGTGTATTAGTCTCACAGCACTCATACCCAGCTGTCAAGTTCTAACCAGTCAGAATATTTATTTATTTGATGTAAATATACTTGGCCAGCACAATTGTGCCTCAGTGTTTCAGAATGAAAAGCATTTGGACTTCTTTTTTTTCAAAAGCATATAGCAGTAAAAACGTAAGAAAGCCCAATGAGCTGAAAACATTGCCTTCTTAAAGAAAGTTTAAATTTTTGAGGGCCGATCTGAGCTATTTCCCCCACTATGGATCCTACTGGAAAGGAAATGCACTGGCCAAAGCCATCTGTGAGAATGTCTCTCTGCCTCTCCATCCTTGTTAGACACATTTCAGTAAATCTGATGTTATCTGCCATAATGGTTTAGAGGGATTAAAGGAAATACTGAGAAGAAATCTAACACTAAGAAAAAGTCCTCAGCCACAAACCCCAAAAGTTCAAAGATGGTGTTTTATTTTTAAATGTGTTGTGTGGAGAATTTCATCTATGCCACTTACTGTGACAGAACATTGTAGGTACTCAATAATATGTGTTGAGTAAATGGATATAGATCTTGCTATGCTATGGCACTCATATTAATGGGATTTGGGTTCTAGAATTACAGGAGAGTAATTGGGGGAATCCTGTGTTTACAGTCACCACCACTACCAATGCCATCTCCATAGCAAACACTCACTGGCAGTGTGCTATGACGTGCCAGGCACTTTTAACACATTATCTCATTAGTTAACTATAGCAAATATATTAAAGAGGTCCTACTATTATTCTTCTTCTAAGCCCCATTGTAGAGATATGGAAACTGGCTTAGAATGCCAAATGGATAAGCCAAGATCACACAACTATTAAGTAGCAGAGTCCAGATTAGAACCTGGGCAGAAAGTACCAAAGCTCATCTTCTCAACAAAATACTGTATCACCTTTCAAAGAGAACTTTTTAATATGTACAAAATTCTTGGAGACCAAATAGCGTGGATAGGACTGAATGTTGTCTTCTAGAATCTTACTAAATGCCACCCACTTCTTTACTGGTGAGACATTTACTGAGAGCCAGAGGCAATATGAGTATTGGCCTCAGAGCCTAGAACAGTGGCTCTTAACTTTGACATTTGCATATCCTTTTTTTTTTATTATTTTTTTTTTTAAAGATTTTATTTATTTATTTGGGAGAGAGAGAATGAGAGAGAGCACATGAGAGGGGGGAGGGTCAGAGGGAGAAGCAGACTCCCCGCCGAGCAGGGAGCCTGATGCGGGACTCGATCCAGGGACTCCAGGATCATGACCTGAGCTGAAGGCAGTCGCTTAACCAACTGAGCCACCCAGGCGCCCCATTTGCATATCCTTTTGAAAGTCTGGAGAAAGCTATGAAGTCTCATCCCAGAAAAATGCGCAAATGAGCAATTTTGCGTACATTTACAAGTGTTTTTTGGGGGGGGAGGTGGGGGTGTTGTGCTGTGAACTATGGGTTTAGAACTTCTAGGAGAGGCTGCCCTGTAATTAAACATGGCAAAACCTATAGTGGACATTTAAAAACAATCCTAGGGTAGTACAAAGGGAAGATTTAATAACTGCTTGGAGAAGTCAAGAAAATTAACCTTAGAGTTCTGTGCATTAAACAATCAGACTGAAATCTACCTGTAGGGTGCCATCCTACCTAGCACCTAACAGCATTATATTTTCATTGTTCCATCTGAAGAGGACGTTTAAGACTTCTCATTTGACAGTTTCTGAGCCTGATTTTCATGAGATGATACAATATTTCTATGATTTTATATTTATTTCTGCCATCTAGAGAACATTGTGTGTTGCTCTCAGCATTCAGTGTTTTGTTATAGTTCTCATTCTCACTGTATATCTTTGTCTTTCAGTGTGTGTGTGAGAGAGAGACAGACAGACAGAAAGAGAGACAGAGAGGAAAAGAGACCCGGTGAACACATAGATTTACTCATAGTTAGGAGTCCTGGTTAGTAGAAGCTGTTAGATTATTGGGGACCCTTGGGTCAGGTGCTTAAGGTTTCTGAGCTTCAGTTTCCTCATCTAAGCAAGAATACTTATTTCTCATGGTTATTTTAAAGATTAAGGTCATGGGAAAAAAAAGAATCAGTACTTTATCAGGCACATTTTAAATGCTTAATGAATATTAATTCCCTACTCTGGTCTCTTCTCATCTTGGGTTTTTTATTTGCGATTTTTGTAAAAGGAAACAATCTTTGTTTCCTTGGTTTACAGGGAAGAAAAGGGAAAGTAATGGTACATTCTAATTAAACTCTTTGGAGAAAGGTTCCCTGAAAATTAACTTGTATTTACGTTCTGATATTGTGCCTTTTGTGTTAATATTACTTGAGATGAGGCTACCCAAAATATTTTTTAAAAATTCCATAATTAAAATAGACTGGCATATTAGTTGCTACTTAAAGATTTTTAAAAGGTTGACTTTACCTTTTGCCTATATCTTGAAGGCTCGCCTTTTGCAGTTCTTCTGAAATATGTAAAGTTCTGCAGGGGAGCTCTCCCCCTCAATATGCTACCATTTATTCAATCAACATCTATGAGGTAGTGAAGTGCAGCACTGTCCTAGGTGCTGAAGGGGCTGTCAGGAATTAGACTCAATATAGACTCAAGATTAGGTAACCATGAGCAATAATCTTTAAATATATATGTGTGTACAGATAACAGTTGTTCTAAAGAATGCTGTGTACCTCTGACAATAGAATTTAGAAATGGTATGGAAAAGCACTCTCTAAAATTCTAGCTGTAAAAATTAAAGAAGATAATAAATATAAAACATGCATTAATTGACAGTAGACCGTAAAGCTCTATATTAATGTAAAGGACTATCACTATCTTAATTTCCAGGATGATCCCCAGAAATAAAATGAGGATCTTTATAAGGTGTGAGTGTTTTTGTTCTTTGCTTATTTACAACATTACTAATAAAATTATGTCTTATAAATAGTGACTTCCAAAAGTACAGAGCATTCAGTGTTTTCTAGATGGCTAGGGTTTTTTTTGAAAGGTCTTCTAAGGAGTGTTACTTTGTCATTCACTCTTATTCATAAAATGTGTTCTAATCTATTACCCAGGATTTCTCTCCTTTCAAGAATCTAGACTCTTGGTCATTTGGATTTTCCCAAATGGCAGGAAGCAGGAGGTAGCATTCACCTGTGGCAGGTAGGAAGGAGAGCTAGAGTCTCTGATGCCACTTAGAGAGAAGAACAGTAGTACTGGGCATTCCCAGCATTTTTCATGGTCAAGGCCTAGTATCGATGAATGGCTTTACCCTTTGGGAAATGAGGAGACAATAGAAGAGTTGCCAGCATGGGTATGTATCTTGGGTGGGCCTTGATCACAGAGGCCATAAATGCCCAAAAGGGCAAATGGAAGATTGAAATGTATATTAAATTTTTCCTCAGGCTCTAATGGAAAAGGGAAGTTACCTAACTCGCCCTTGAGAGTAAGTGTCTTCTTCACTCTGTGTGGATATTTATGGAGTATTGCAAGCTGTGAGCTTCTCTGAGCACATCTAGTCTCTTGCTTTTGGCTCGCTGAGCCCCTTCCCTCTGTTGCTCCATTCTTCCAGCTGCTTCTGTAAACTCTCCTCTGTCGCATCTCATCCCCCATGGCTGCTCAAATGTGATTCCCCTGAGCCTCTCTTCCTTTCCAGCTGCATCTGTTCACCTCCCCTGCTGATCGATCCACTTCTTTAGCTCAGGGACAGCAAGAGGAAATGATTCCAGCAGCTAAACAGCCTTTATGCAGAGAGAATATTTAAATATTCTCAGTTTGCATGATTCTCCTTCACCTCATGCTATGATCAGAGGTTGGTGGAGACAGTTTGGGGCTTCTCCCTGTTGGTAAAGACCCGGAGATTTTCAGGGATGAAGGCCAAAATCCTGTCAACATTCCCCTCCCCCAATATATACTTGTTTAAGAGAATAGAAATTTTTTTTTTGTCAAACTCCTTTTTAAATAGTGGTCCCACATTCCATTTTCACCCTAACTTTGGATAACACTCTAGCCAAATTAGAAACTGTTCTTAATATTTATCACTTCCAGTAGATGGAATTTAAAAATGTGTATTGAATTCTAAATGTTTATATCACTAAAAATTATCTTTTATTATATAAAATGTATTTTCACAGTGATACTTAGTGGATATTTTAATTTTTTGCTTTTTTTGAAATTTTAATCTTGCAAATTTAAACTGTGAAACATTGTTCAAAATAACCTGTCAGGTGGGCTTTTCCTGAGGATTAAATATAGTGATAGCCTAGCACAGTGCTTGACCTTTGCCCAATAAATACTAATTTTTATATATGGATGTATATACATACATATATATGCATTATATATATATGCATTTATTTCCTGCATGCTTCTGTTCACTATACATGTTTATCTTTTAATTAATTATGTGTTATGTCCCTATGTTGTTATGATAGTTTCCTTGTCTATTTTCTTATTCTTGGGCATTTATCTTATTTTCATTTTTCTTTATCTCCCTTTCCTTCCTTGCCTTCTTCCTTCCTTCCTCTCTCTTTTTTTATTTTAAAAATTACTTCCTACTCTTCTTCTTTTTGTCTGTCTTTCAGGCTATCTTCTTTTATTTTTCCTTTAGAATTATGTTTTGTTACTCTAAAGAGGTATTGAGAACACTTTGTGTGTGTGTGTGTGTGTGTGTTTATATAATATAAATATATAAAAATCTTGCAGTCTTCCATTAGGATATAATCTCGCCAAATAAAACCTCTAACCAAGGATCCGAACAATGCCTGTCTAGATTGCTTTTTTCCACCATTGAGCCACATTTTCACAGTAATGTATACTCTTGTGTATGTCAGGTTCTCCACAGTTCTGCCAATGTTGGGTTTTCTTATTTTTCATTTATTTTTGCAAGCTTAGTAAGTTTTTAAGTGGTACTCTGAAAAGATCTTTTGTTCTGTTAGCAAGGTTATAATTTTTCCATTTGATAATTTCATATTTCAGTTTTCTTATATGTAAACTATCTTCTTATACTACTTATCCAGGGAAATCTGAGTAATGACACAATATAGACCTTTCAAAATATCACATATTTTGAGTAGAAACCAGTAAATATTAATTGAAGGACTATTTTGTGCTAGGCATTGTTCTAAGAACAATAGGAATCTGGGGATACAACGGTAAATGATGTGGTTCCTGGCTTCCAGGAGGTTTGAGGAATTTATCTAGTAAAAGGTAACAAGTATATAAACAAAATGCATCATAGTAACAGGTATTGCAATGGAAATGCATATAGGGTTCAGTGGAGTCACATAGGAAATGGAATAATTAATGAAGCTGGGGATTAAAGGAAGCTCTTATCATGGAGGATTACAGAGGAAACTTTTATCGGTTACATTGGCCATTTGTTTTCTTTCTGATTCTCTTGGATCTGTGGCTCTTTTGATTGTTCACCAGAGCTACTCCATTGCTTTCAATTTGCCTGGTGATATCACTGGCTTCTGTGACTTAGTAATACGCAACAACGTATGTGTGCGCAATGCAGCATCAAGGTATGTGTTACTGTTACATGCTTTTTAGGGCTTAAGATGAAGATAGAATGTGATTAATGCTGAAGGGGACATAGTTGCTCACACTTTACTTATTTGAGTGCCCAGTTAATGATCATGCACAGTCTCAAGTTTGAGTTTGATTCTCTCATGGCTACGTGCCATGGGACTCTTATATACTCCTGCCAGAAGGTCCATGGGTTGACCTCATGGATGGGTGTGTTAGGCAGCACAGTGGACTCTGAAAGGTTCCCCCCCCCCCCATATACACACTCCTAAAGATTCATCTAATGCCCAAACCCTGATCTTTCTGGTATCAAAATCTTCATCTCTTTATGAATGATAGCAGCAGTGCAAAAAGGTCCTGGGTTATGGAGAGTGGAGTTTATCTAGTTTTTTCTTTTGCAGGCTTTAACAGATCATTATTTGGGGGTGGACCTATCATAGGTACTTAAGAACTACTTGAATGCTTGGTTGACTGGTTGGGTTTAGCATTTTTTAAAAAAATATATCCCATACTTATTTTTCTCATGGTGGGACCTCAGCAAATGTCCAATAATAGTAGATGTCTTTATACATCTTTATACACCCAGATTCCCAACTCCTGACCCCACTCCATTTCAGGGAATTGTTTTGACTCCAGGTGTTTGTATATCCACTAGAGGGCACTGTTTTGTCAGAGGCTGTTCCAGACTTTTGAATACCAAGATAGACACCTTAACTTCATGGTCCCCTTACAGCTTCAAGTTTTCTATATTTGTTAGTGAATGACTCTGAGCCTTCCATCACAACTATGCTTGCAAAAATAGAATCATGATATCAAATCATGGTTAAAAAGCAATTGTAGTAAAGTTAGATGGAAGCAAACATTACTAATCAATATGACAAATATGTACTTAATAACGAAAGGGCTAAATAAGAATGCTCATATACAGTTAGGTCATAACTCTGTTCTTTTTTTTTTTTTTTTTCAGATTTTCTCCTGACCAAAACTAGAAGGGCAAGGAAAGTTTTCATTAAGTCTTCAATTTCATTTTTGCACTTACATAATAAATGCATTATACCGTGACTGGGGAAATTCCAAGCTAAACACATTATATTCAAATTCCAAAGGTAGCTTCAGTGGAAATTTGTTTTGAATGCGAATGGCAGCATTGAGTCCATTGCTGTTTTTTAAAGCTTTATAAAGGCTGCATTTTATGAAAAGTTTTTTTTCTTCCTCTATCACTTCTAATCCCACAGAACTATCTTTAGGCAGAATCAAATGAGTTTCCTGGGCTTTAATGTCAAACAGCTCAAGTTTGCAAATATTTTCAACTTACACGTGAATCAGCACAGGGGATATGTGAGAAGACAAAGCTGTTTGCACTGTCAGTGAGCTTCCAAACACATCATTAACCCAGTGGTGACTCATGAGGCTCCACTGGAGCTGTCTAAGGAAGCTGCAAAGAGGGAGAAGCCAACAGGGAAGGTATCTTTCCCAAGTTTAAAACCTTAACTCAAAACCAGGTCCTATAATTGAAGGAGATGGTGGGGCCTGGTAGCCTGTCAAATATTACAGGACAGAACATAAATAAGAGCTCTTGGGGTGTTCTCACAAGAATCTTGTGATAATCTGTTAGTAAACCCTCTTTCAAATTACACTTAAAGACTTAAAAAAAAAAAAAGTGGGCATTTTTGGTGCCAGGCTACAAAGTCATTTGTCAAGTGTTTAATTAAACTTACTTCGATTAAAAATGTAGGCTTAAATATCTGTTGATTTTGTGACAAGCTGTAGATGCTAATTGTCTTGATTGGTTTTATTTTGTATTCTCAGGACAACAGGATCATATATGCAGAACTGTGGTTGGGGAAAGGAGCAAAAATATAATTTTTAAAAAGAAACATGTATTTCTTAATTTAGCCAGATGTTATAAAAACCATACATATAGGAGGCAAAGAGAAAAATTGGAAAGGCAGAGAAAAGAAATTGAAGTTCCCCTCCCTCAGAATTTACATCCAGCAGGAGTGGATGATAGTTTTTTCATGAACTTTATTTGAAATCTAGAGCCTGTCTAGCTTCCTACCCATAATCCCAACATTTGGGTATTTATTTGTAAATGACATGTTTCTCTTAAATATTATATTTCTTTTCTGGAGGGCTTTATAACTTTTTACAAGAGGACTTTCTATTCATTTGATGTAGGAAATTATTTATGGAGCCAACATGTTGACACACTATCAACTGTAAAAAATGAGGCCTAATAAGGTTAATTGTCATCTGAACCTTCCTCTGTAGGCTGCAATCTGTGGGCTTTGATTGTTTCTCTGGGGGAAACTCTGCCCAGATGGCGAAGTCCTCAAGGCCCTGACCCACAAGAGGCCTGCAGAGATGGAGAACAAGGTGCTTCTCCACAGACTAATTAATTTACTAGTATAGCACCTGTTCCAGAATAGATAGGGCTGGAGGGGAAAGCAGTCCCTGGGCACAGTGGCAAGCTTGCGGGTAAATGGATTTCAGCTGATTATATTAAGCTGATGCTTTGATCGTCTAAAGGCGTTAAAATGGAAATATGTTTTTTCTGGCTGTTGGCCTCCGTGAGTGTGGTTTGTGTTATTATTATTATAAATATTGGGTAATAGAAAAGACTGTTTTAGAATTTCACCATGTCCCCATTTAAAAAGTGCATAGTATATTCGTCTGTTTCTTTTTCCAGTTTAGAAATGCATGTTGTCATAAAGCTGAACCTTTTAAACAATTCTGCTTTCTTGTTTCCATTTTATTCCAGCCAAATTACTAGCTGGAAATCAAACACCAGCACAGATTCCTTTTAGCTAGAACATTTTATTATGTACTCACACCTTTAATTCAATGTGTGTAATTAGGCTTTAATCAGCTGAACACTATTTGTGAAAAATTATCAGACACTTCTTTAAGTGAAATTCTGGTAAAGTCATGCTATTTAAGCTTTGGTGACTAGTTACTGGCATGAATAAATCCTTGAGTAAACAAGGCTTGGTAGTAAATGGATTTACAATGTGAGTCTTTCTGCACTCAATTTCACTTTATTGCCTCTTTGATTCCCAAAAGGATTAGAGGTAATTTTTCCAGTCCTTTAGATGCCATAAAACTGTTTCCCTTTCCAAATTAACACTATGATCTTCCATGTAATGTGTTTGGCAAACATGGGGAATTTATAAGACCACTAGTCTTATGTTGCATAGTAATGGAGATAAAATACGGTGTCTTAGATGTCATGGCCTTACAGTGGGCAGGTTTCACCAGGGTTTTGAAAGGTTAGTGGTTTAAAAATAGAAAAATATTCTTGCTCATATGGAAGACAGCCTAAAGAATGCTAAGTGCCTTGGCAAATTAAATGATTTGAACTATTTCTATTACCCCTCTGTGTTAAATTCTCACATTGCAGCAGTGAAGTGCTATTAACATTATGATGGGTAAAATTGGGTCTTTTTTTAAGGAAGATATCACACAGAATATGAAAACAGAGCAAGCACACATAATCCCAGGGCTTATTTCCAGATTGTCCTGTCTGGTTCTGTCCTTATAATCTTTGGAACTGTCTGTTCTGCTGAAGAAATTGAAAATTTCATGGCTGTTTTTCCTTGGTTTTCTATTCCAAAACTCCAAAAGCATTTTAAAATTTTTGTTTTAGTGGATTATTTTTCTGATATGCATTATTTTTTTTAAAAAATAAGTATAAATATATAGTGCGAAAATAATAAATTCGCTGTTACCTCCTGATCCCTTGTCCCTCTTTCCAGCTCCCCTTATTGACCAGTTCTTTGTGTGGCCCTCCAGAGGTGTTTTAATGATGCTTGGTATGAATTGTAGGACATTTGGGTTGTTTCCAGGGGTCTGCTTCTAGAAGCAATGCTACCCTAATATCCCTGAGTATATATCTCTGGGCCAGTGGTACAAATGCACCTTTAGTATATGTTCCTAGAAGTAAAATTACAGGGTCATAGGTTGCATGCATTTTGAATTTGGATAAATATTAAGATGCACTCCAGATATGATGTGTAAGTGTAACTATTTCTGCACAACCAGGTTTGGGTTTTTTCCCCCAACCTGAAAGTTAAGTATTGTATCTTATTATTTTAATTTGCATTTCTTTAATTATGACGAAGGTTGAGTATCTTTTCAAATGATTAAAAACCACTTCATTTTCTTTTGATGTGAACAGCCTGTTCATGTCCTTTGCCAGTCTCTCTATTGGGCCATCAGTGTTATTCTTGGGGGGCTGAAGAGCTCTTTATGGAATAAGGAAATCAGCCATCTGGCTGCCAGTGTGCAGCATTTGTCATGTCAGTGGCATTTCCCCTTGTATCTGTCGTCTCCATTTACCATGCCTTCTAGTCCTCTTCTTTTATCATTGCCAGTCTGGATTTAGGGTTGCTTAATAACTCCTGGAAACTAGAAATGATAATGTCATGGGAAAGGGGTTAATTTAGGTGGTTTTCCAACTTTGACTTTTGATGAAGTAGGAGGAGAAGGACTGAAAGGGCAAAATTAAGAAGAGGGTGAAGTGACTTTAGTGATTTGAAAGAGGAGCTTTTATACTGGTAAGACCTTGAAAAAAAAAATGTTTATACAAAAAAAGTAGCAATTTATTTTACCCATAATTTTCTGCTTTCTTTTGCTGTTATTACAAGTTTTTGTGTTAGAGTAAGAATTTTCTTTCTAGATGCTTTGGCCATAAAGTCATATTTCTGTGTTTTGGACATCACGGTTTGTGGGCAGGAAGTGGAAGTGATGGTAATGCCACAAATTCAGTGCAATGACCTTGATCCTGGATGAAGTGGAGAGAGGAGAGAGAACAGTGGGGCTGACAGACAGCTCTTTTTTAAGCACAAGAAACTTTCTATGTTCAGCTCCACGTTGATGACAAAGTAAGTACAGAGACAGGTTTTAGATGTTATGGTTTTATCTCAAAATAAAATATATTTGTGATGTCCTGAAGTACCATCATCATTATTATCTTCAGAGTAATGGCTAAAAGCATAGGCTCTGGAATCCAATGGCTTGGGTTCAAATCTTGAGTCTTTTACTTCTTGGCTGCATGACCTTTAAGTTCTCATCTGTAAAATAGGGATGAGAAACGAAATGACTTCATAGATTGTTATGAGGATAAAATGAGATAATGCATGTGTCTGACATAAGCTCCATCAGTGTCAGTTCTGATTATTAGCTTTATTAATTATCAGAGAGTATTTATAAAATATTGTCTAAATTGTGCTACACTCAACTGGTTTAAAGTAAGTGAATGGACATCTCTGAAACTTTCTTACATATGCTAAAATATGTTACAGCCTTCATTAAACCATAATTGAATAGTTTCTGGGTGAAGTTACTAGAGGTATCTTTTCTCTCCTTGGAATCCTTATCCAAACCTGGTTTAAAGGTAAGCACCTGGTATTGTAGTAATGGTTATCAGGATGAAACTAGTTCTGGCAAGGGGCCTCACGTATGCTTCTTACAGTGAATATTGGCTAGTTCCTCCCACCTCAATCCCCATTGCATTTATATGTTTGCTCATGCTATTCCTTCTATTTGAAATGCTATTCCTGCCTTTACCATTCATGTAGAAACATACATATATGTTCCTCTGTTTGTCAAGGAAATTGGTAGCTAAATTTTATTATAAGTCACTTCTGCTAATGAACAAGAATAATGCAAAAGAACACTGCTAAATTGAGTACGACTATCCAGGATTATAAGGGAGACGAGTGTGTTTATTTATTAGTTTTAAGTGAATGACTTTCAATCACTCCAGTCAACATTTCTGATATGAATATTTCACGTGAAATGATTGCTATTGTGTTGGTTAGTTTTGCAAATCAGAATCTATTTGCAGAACACCATTAGGCCAATATATCTTATCATAATATTTGCCAGTACTGCAGGTTTTACCAATTAGTTATTGTGACTGTAGTTTTCTATTAACATGAATTTACTGATTAACTAATTTATTTACTTTATGAGAATTCATATAGCACAGCGTCAATGTTCCATGACTAAGAGCGAGTGCCTGGATTCTTGGTATTAAAAGCAACTACCAGCCATTGTACTTTTTTTTTTCCCCTGGCTCTGCATGCCCTGAGAGTGCCTAGTGGAAAAGATTATAAAATAGTCACTTAGGAAATTAATTAGTAACATTTACAGGCAAAATCCTGAATCAAACCTACTCAGCTTATGAGGGGTCCTTCTTGAGTGACTGCAACTTCATCAGAGGAAGATCACTGGAATTGTAGTTCCTAACAACTTCCTTTTTCCCCCGAGATAAACAAATGAAAATAGTGAACAAATACCATTTCCATCTATCAAATAGGTAAAGGTTCCAAAACTAGTAGTCAGTTCTCCAGAATGTAGTGAGACGGCATATCGGTACAACTTTTCTGGAAAGTAATTTGGTGATACATATTAAGAACCTTCAAGTGGGTCTCTTTGTGAAATGGTTGACGGAGCACATGCATCTAGCCTCCTCTCGCTGCATGTTCCAATTAAGTCCAATTAAATGAAATAGGAAAATAGGGAAATATCAATAGCTAAACTATACTACTACTATAACTACTACTACTACTAATCTGAACTTAGAATCTCAGATAACAACAAAAAGTTGGGAAATAGATGAGAGAAGGACAAGGAAGAAGTAAAATGTGCTATTTTCAGGAGTCTGTTAGATGCTATTTCTTTAGGGAGAAAATTGTGTGCCTCTGTGTGTAAATGTGTGTGTGTGTGTGTGTGTGTGTGTGAAAGGTAAACACTAGTAAAATAAAATAGGAAAAATATTTTCTGGATTAGTAGAGAAACAAATATAGGACATAACAAACATGGTTCAAGATGCAAAAATAAATAAGAGAAAATAGTAAAAAAGAAAATAATATCATAAGAAAGAAAATAATAAGTAGAACATTTCAAACTTGAATTCAGGGATGTGAGCTATATGAATAATAAGACCAATTAAATTTTATAATTTAGTTTAAAAATTTTAAATGGTGGCTATAAAAGAGGGTATGGTCTGGGAACCAGGGCAATGAGAGGACTCACTCTGGATGTCTACAGGCATGGCGTGGCTCTCACTCCTGACCAAGAGCTCTGGCTGTAGGTAACCCCAATTACCCAGAATAAGCAGGTTTATACCTTTCAGTCTAGAAAGATTTAGAACCAATATCCTCAGTTACTTGCCGGAAATTGTCATCCTTTAGTAGGTATGCATGTTTCAACCCCAGGAAAATTTAAAACTAAGTATGAAAAGGCAAAGAGAATCAAAACCATAATATGTAAATATTTTTGTGTTAAGAAGTTACACATATATATTTAGTATCTTATGTACTTGGAATGTTGAAATTAATTTGGTCTATTAAAGTCTATTCCAAATCTATTGATTTTGATCTATTATAGCCCCATAACTCCAGTTTAAAATGTTAATTTGATATGTTAAATTGAGTAAGTGATTTAGGTTTATATTTTTAAGTTGAAATCTAACTGAAATTTAAGCACAATATTGGCAACCAAAATAATTTAATTATATTTGTATGTAAACATTACCAAAAATTCCTTAGAAATGATTGCTGAAGTCTGCGGAACTTATAAATAGAATTATAAATTTCTTAAGCTCAACTTAAAAATAGGGAAAAACTGAGTTTTTAAAGTTTGTACCTTGTTCCCTTGAATATAAATTTTAAAAGCAAAACTAAACCCAGCAATAGACATTCCTGTATTCAAAGCCACCCTCAAGGACAAAACAAATAAAAACACCGTACATCAACAGATATGATGGTAGGTAAAAATAAAACCAGGGTTGATAATATTAATATTAGAAAATGTAAAATTCAAGGCAAGAAGCATTTGGTGGAACAAAGGAGGTCGGTTTATATTAATAAAAAATCCATGGTGAGGATAAAATAATCACGAACCATTATGTGCAAATAATAGCAATGAAATTTTTTATTAAACAAAAACTTACATGTACTTTTTATTTACATTTAAATGAAATTAACAGAAACATAAGAGTAGAAGACATTCCGCACTAACAGCAAAGATGCCCTGAAGCCCTAAAACCAGTTCATATTTTTCTACCTGAACTTCCACTTCTAGGAATCCATCCTTATGATACCATTAGAAATGTAGACAGATCTTTATGTGCAAGAATATTCATTAAGTGTTAATATTGAAAAATTAATTATTCAAATGTCTAACAATTGGGAAGTGATCAAATTAGGGTTCATAATTGAAAGGATCTATGAACACCTAAAATTATCTGCCAAAGTTGGTGTGCCTGTCTGTAACTTTCATCAGCTTCACGTGCTTCATGTCCTCATTATAGTAAGAATAACTAAATAAGATCTTGAGCATCTATAGACTGTGAATAACACAGCCACTAAAAAGTTTCCAAATGATTTTAATAACATTAAAGATTAATTTTAATTTTTAAGTATCTCCAAATAATTTTAATAAATTTAATAACAAGCATAACAAAATGCTTATTATGTTATATGCAGTGAAAATCAGCTAAAAATTCTCCATGCATATAATGATTGAATAAATCACACACAAAGAGCACACATCCATCAACTCAATCATGAAAAGAAATATCTGTGTGGAAGCTTAACTAAGGGCAGGGAAGTTGGGTTGTTTTCTTCACTGCTGTAGACTCAGCTTCTAGAGTGATGTCTCGTATGTAGTAGGTGCTCAATAAATATTTCTTGAATGATTAAATTAAAATCCATCAAAGTGTTAATGATGATCTCTAAATGGTAGGATTATGGGTGTTCTTTGCTCTCTTTATACTGCATTTTCCAAATTTTTTTTTCTGTGATGCATATTTATATTTAGAATGACAAAAAAAAATCTTTAAAAAACTGGGTCAGTACTTCCCCTATTATCAATCTTTATACCAAGGAGAAACCATTCTTTTCTTTCCTCAAAATGCCTTTCCCTGAGGTGGGATGACTGTGGTGTAGCCTTCACCATCTGAGGTAAATCATATCACCCTGCTGCTTAGAAATGTCGAGTATTTGTAAGTCAGCTTTTGCATTTAGAGTCTATAGTCTGGTCCCAACATACCTTTCCAACTATATCTCCAACTCAGCCGTGTTAGAAAATGCCCTTACTACTTTCATTCACTATTCTCAGACTTTGCCTCCAGGGAGCTTCCAGGACCATTCTGGCTAAATGGTCATCTTGCTCTTCTTCCATCCCAATCTCCAGAAATCCTGCCCATCCTCACACGCCCTCGTGCTTTGTCTGCACTGCCCCACCTCAAAATGAGTTACAGTCTTCAACCCTATTGCATCTATTGATTCTTTTGGCTCTTAACCCTACATTCTTACTGTTTTTTTTGAAGTGTTTCATAAGTGTATGTCTGGATTTCCTCATGTTAGTTTAGCTCTATTGATGCTAATAATGGGTTTGGGGAGAATGATGCCAACTTTTTTTATATCTCTTATCAGGCCTGGCACAGCGCATTGAACATAGCAAGCACCAAACATATTTATCAAAAATGGCGGGATGCTATTCAGCCCTGCTGCTGGTCAGAAAAGTTGAGAAAGGAGAGCTTGGGAGTCAAACTGGGGTTTAAGCCCACCTCTGTTGATTCCTATTTAATATTGTGACCTTACATTAGTTAGTCTTTTTGAGCCTTTAATGACAGTGTACTGCAGTGATTATAAGATCTTACACTGTCTTCTCAGCTCTAACTGGCCCTGGGTAAATTATTCCGCCTCTCCAAGCCTCAGTGTCCCCATTTGTTAAATAGAGACAACAATACCAGCTGGTTCGTAGGGTTGTCAGAGGGGTTAAATTAAATAAAGCTTGGGAAAGGCCTTGACATGGTTCACAGCACATGATCAAGCCTTGCTCAAAAGACAGCAATTATTTTGGTATTTGGGGGGACTACAATGGTGAAGAAATGGCATTATTTCTCAACCTACTTAAAAGGCTTCCTATAAATTTTAAATGAACTAATGTAGAGAGAAGTACTTAGCATGATTCTGGCTCAATAGATGTTAGCAATCATTATTTTAGCTTCTCATACAATGGATAAGTAATACCTATTTTGTTTGCAGAGTTGTTGGTTGGATTCAATGTGAAATTAGTATAATATGTGACTAATAGATTATAATTTCCCTCTTGATCCTTCCTATTTCCCTCCCCTCAGCTCCTGTACCCTACTACTAATTCTTCACAGCCTTATGTCATAGTATTGTACATCTGAAGAACTGTTGGGATCCTCTAGTCATGTCTGAATGTAGAAATGGTTTGTGGAGAAATGCTGGTTCCCACTGAGTTTCTCTCTGTGTTGTATGTCCCCTAGTGGCATTTACTTTGTATGTATTATGACTGAAGTGAAGATTATAGCCAGATTGTTGCAGCGTGAGACCAAAAGGAATCATACTTCTGCAGTTTGCAAATGTAGAAAATGAGGCCCAGAGAGGTTCTGTGATTTCCCTATGGTCACACAGCATGTTGTCTGTCTAGCCCTATGCATTGTGCAGATCTACTTGCCTTTCCTCCCCTAGGCTTAGTGATTATCTGTTCTAACCCTCGGGACTCATGTGAGACCTGCACAGCATTCTGCAGAGCCAGAAAACGTGCCTCATTTCCTGCTGGATCACCCAGAAAATACATTGAAATAAAAGTTCTTTGCTCTTATTTTTTCTGCATAGCTTATGTTATTCATTAAATGGCTATTTAATATTAAAGAAACAAATTAAATAGAGGAGGGGAAGGAAAGCATTTCTTTAATTTTTCTCCCAGTTGCTTTTTGTGCAGGTGGATTGCTGCAGGAGTCCCTCTCCCGAAGCCCATCTGGGATGTTAGTTTAGCTCTATTGATGTTTAAGACTCCGTCTTTCATCATAACCACATGCCAAGACAATAAGTAATTGAACCACATGTTTTGCCTTTTTAAAAAGGTGTAATCTCCTTCTGAAGTGTAGAGATGTTTAGCAGGATTTTTCTAATTTATCTGTCATCACACCATGTGGGCTAGGCTCCAAGCCCTGACTGCAATGTCTCTTTATCACTGTCTTTTGATGAACACCTGTTTCCAGCATACAAATATATCTGCTGAGATGCAAAATTAAAATAATTTCAACAGTATAGGAATAATTAGGAACCTTTTTTTTGAAAGGTCCACCTGTTCCAGATATCAAAATATGATATTTAGTAGCATGTACATTCTTTTATTACTATATATTCTTTAAACCAGGTATGTATATATTCAATAATAATTCTCCTCTGATATTCCATTAAGTTAAAAAATAAATATTTTTAGTTTTAGTTATTCAATTGTAAACAGTTTTTTAGAACAACCAAAGTTCTCTATGTTCATTGAAAGAATTTCCTAAGGAGAATTTATCTCCAAAACTTTTTAAGGGAAAAAACTCTGTAAATATTCTATTATTTATGACTGATTGTGCATTTTGGTAAGGATTTGACATAAATCATAAATACAACAATGATCATGTGAGTCTTAAGTTAGTTTTAATATTCTTTTTTAAAGGAAAATATAAGGGCCCTTATAGGAAAAGGTTTTTTGTTAAAGTTTGGTATATTAAAACACTTAAATCAAAAGATTTAATATGAAGAATTATTATTATTTATAATTATTATTCATGTCACTTTATTGAAGGCTTTATCCATCATGCTTACTTAACTTTTGGCTTTCCCAGAAACTGTGAGCTGGGTGGTGTGAGCCTTCAAGGTGAAATTATATAGCAACTGTAATGGCCTACTTCATGGGTCCCTCACCAAGAGTGATCCCCTGTTCTACTACATTTCCAAGAATTCACATAAAAAAAGAACAGATGCTTTAAAAATATCCAGAGTAAGAGACATTGATACACAACAAGCTTTGAAATGATTTTCATTTAACATTTAGCCATAGTGGAGTTCACTCTGGATAAGTAACTCCATATTTATCCAAATGCCCAATAAAGCAAATTCACAGGTGAAAGCTAAGTTAATGTAGAAATGTATTATAATTTGTCTTCATTTTCAGAATGTGAAATCTGAAGTGCCAGATTTTTGGTTGTTTTTCTGACAACCATACAAAAAAGCAAATCACCAGTTGCCTGGCCCTTACACGCTAAGCTATCCACAAGACATTATGTGGCTGGTTGCTTTTTAGCTGTCGGGGACATTTTGGGCAATGGTTATATACACAAGACTAATTACACTAATTAATCCACGCCAATGTGTGAGCAGTAAGCATGTTTTTAAAACAATTAGGATGTAATTTTTAAAAATCCTTTATTGGGTACATTTAGAGACACAGCAGTTTCAGATTTACCATACAATAGGAAAAGCAGTTATCCAAATTGAATAAATATAAATTTCAACTTGGGCAAATAAATTAATATATGGCAAATGAAACCTACACTTGTGTCACAAATACACACTTACATAAGAATGATTTTTCTAAGCAAGTATATGCATTGTAGCTTTTATGGTCATTAAATTATAGGGATCTCAAATCACTTTGCTTAATGTGATATAGTAACATCACATTACGTCTATAGCTTTTACTTCTATTGTGAATAGTTGTGTTAGCCAGAATAATTGCCCCTCAAAGATGTCTACAATCAAATCCCCAAAACGGTAAATGTGTTACAGCAAAAAAACAAAAAAATAAAATTGAAAAAAATGCCCTTGCAGATGTGATTAGGTTAAGGATCTTAAGAGGAATTCATCCTGCATTATCTTAGCAAGGCCGAAGTAATCACAAATGTTCTCTAAGTGAGAAAGGGAAATCAGGGGAGTCAGTGTCAGAGTGATATGATATGAGAAAGACTAAGCCTTCTATTTCTGGCTTTGAAGGTCAAGGAAGAGGCCAAAAGCCAAGGAATGTGGGCAGCATCTGGAATCTGGAAAAGACAAGGAAACAGATTCTTCTCTGAGCCTCTAGAAAGGAATATAGCCTTACCACACCTCGGTTTTAGCCCACCAAGACCTCCAGAATTATAATAAATTTGTGTTAAGCAGCTAGGTTTGTGGTAACTTGTTACAACAGCAATAAAAAAACAATACAGTTTTTTCTTGGCTTCTCAGAGTCTCAGATTCCTCATCTGTAAAGTGCTAATACTATTTGCTTGTTATTTTTTTATAAGAATGTATAAAATAATGCATGTGAAATTGCTTTAATGTTCAAAACTTTGAAAAGATAAGATTTTTAAATAAGTAAACTATTTCTAAATTTTACAGTAGCTAAGACTGAACCATTTGAAAGTCTTCCCCAAATCCCATCGATTAAGAGGTAGTGACTAGAGAACATGGAATATGTCCAGCTTCATTAGAAAGCATCTGTCAGAATGTATCCAGGCAGCCAGAGAGACGGATTGAGTAAATGACCTGGACAGTATAAAATGCTGAGAATATAAGTGATGTCAACAGGGCAGCAGAGATTCAACAGGCAGGAAATTATCTCAGCAGGGCTGAGGAAAACAAGAAATACTGGTATTCATTAAAAGACCAAACTAGATTATTTATAGCAAAACTAGTTGAAATGCCCCTTAAACACTATTTTCTAAAAAGATGGGTAGGCAACTCTTTTTGCTCAGAGGTATTCAACACTGAATTATTTTAATTGGAAAAAAATTGAGAACCATCTTACCTGTCCAACAAGTGGAAAATGATTAAGTAAAATATGGTTTAACAATAGGATTAGATACTATAATTAAAAGGACTCATGAAAAGCTTTTAATAGCCTTTGCAGGAAAACAGATACATGGACAGAATATAATAACAACTACATAAAATCCTTCAAAAAAAAAAAACTAGGAGGAAATTTACAAATTAACATGTTATCAGTAGTTGTCTCTAAGTGGAGTAATAGTGGTATGTTTTCCTTTTCTCAGATTTTCCTTTTCCAATTTATAAAATACATATGCATTACTTTCTATACATCCCAAACAGCATAAACATTAGAAAATTATACCATAGTCTTAGGAGGCTCTTCTAACTGGGCATATTTTTTCACTTGTTGCCATTTCCAATTAATGACAGTCTCCTCTCATTACTAATGTAATCTGATGACATTTATTGGATAACTACTTTTGTTCTAGGCACTTTGTTAGGCAGTGTGAAAAATATAACAGGGAATAAAGTACAGTAATTGAGCACTAGGAATTTAAAGCTAGTGGGCAGGAAATAAAAATAAACATTACAGTACAGGTTTAAGGTATAAAGACAAGACTAGGGAAGAATAGGGGAAGGTGAGATTAGGTGACTCATGGAAGAGGTAGGGTCTCAGCAGGGCTTTTATAGATGACTAGGATGTAAAGAAATTGGGGAGGACAGGAGCCTGTGTGGGTAGCGATGCCATTGACACTGGAATAGAATGAGGAGAGGATGAGGGCATGGTTGGAGAACAGTGAATATCCCCAGGCAGTTAGAGTAGAGTTTGGGGTGGGGGGGGGGGGATCATAAAAGACTATGATGGAGGGAGAACAAAGAGTTGGAAAGGAAGCTGAAGGCTTCGCTAGTAAATCTGGATATCAGCTTTGTCCATACTAAACCATCAGCTTCTTTTTTTTTTTTTAAGACTTTATTTATTTATTTGAGAGAGAGAGTGAGTGAGAGAGAGAGAGTGAGAGAGTGCACAAGCAGGGGGAGGAGTAGAAGGAGAAGCCGACTCCCCACTGAGCAGGGAGCCCAAAGTGGGGCTCTATTCCTGGAGTCCAGGATCATGACCTGAGCCAAAGGCAGACGCTTAAGCGACTGAGCCACCCAGCTGCCCCTAAACCACCAGCTTCTTAACACTAAACCACCAAGACAAAAGGCTAAGAGGAAAAGGCATACAGTCATCTTAA
This sequence comes from Phoca vitulina, assembly GCF_004348235.1. Lineage (NCBI taxonomy): Eukaryota > Metazoa > Chordata > Mammalia > Carnivora > Phocidae > Phoca > Phoca vitulina. Next base: position 61,515,911 of record NW_022589711.1, on the reverse strand, counting down.
TATTTTACATCAAGGTGGTTGACTACATGTTTACTCTTCATTCAAATGTTAGGAGTGTTGAAGACACACCTACCTATAGGACAAGTGGAATCTCCCATTGATCATATCTACTGGGGCAAGATTTTAAAGAGGTGATTCCACCTAGCTGCTCACTTGTCCTGGTCAGACCCCTGGGGTGACTGCTTTAAGCAATACTGTAACTAGGATTCAAATTCAAACCTTGAGATTGGTTTCTTCTATATTCAGCAAGTCCTTCCTCCCCCAACTTCTGTAACTTTTATTTGGTATTTGTATATACATTCTCTCTCCTTCCCCATACAATAGCTCTTCAGTGGGTAAAAATGGAGTCTTCTTATGTTTGTTCTTCTTTCTCCTGTATTTGGGCATAGAAGGATAACCATAAAGTTTTTTAAATAAATGAACTGGCATTCTGCCCATTTGTGCCAATTCGTCTGCAGCAGCACCTACTCAGCATTTAGATTTGAACGATTTCTGTTGGATTCAGAAGCCATTGCCTGAGATATTTGGAAGGACCATGGCAATATCCCGAGTCCTCCAGTGTTATCTTACCATTTTTCCTATTTGTGCTACATTTTCTGATTGAACATATTGGGCATAAGGTGTTTTGTATGGTTCATAATTTAATTGTCCTTTTTAAACTATTAATATAAATGTCTAGACTGAGAAAAAAATAACTCCATTTCCTTTTAGGAGATTTCCTTCCCACACGGTATTTTAAAATCCTCTCTGCCTCCATCAATTATCTGATCTCTTAGCAGTTCATGCTCCATTCTCTTAGAGTCTTTTTAATGGTATGTTTTCCAAGCCTTTGTCACTATTACTACCCTTTGGATTCTTTCCAAATTAGCAATCTCTGTCTCTCTGTGTGTACATGTAAGTGTGTATGTGTATGTGTGTGTATATATACACACACACCCCCCAACATAGCCAAAAATTGCAGGTAGTTTTCCAGATGGAGTTTTAAGAATATGGTAAATAAGGGGATAATTACTTCCCATGTGAGCTTCAGTGACACCCAAATGGATTTGTGGATATTTTCTTTTCCCTTATTTTATCCCAAAGGATGATGTTCACTAAGAAATGTTCAGATCTTTGATTGAGGAAAATCTAATGAGAAAAAGTTTTGCTAAAGAACAAATTAGGTGATGCCAAAATAATGATAATTATCTAAAAGATGGCCATTTCTGTTGGGAAATATTACATTTGGTAGAAATGTTAAACTCTAAGTAGCATATTTTGTGTTTGGCGCAGTAGTAGAGAGGGAATAGATACACGCTCAAGGAGTGGTAATGAAAATACCTTATTAACACCACATTTAGTCTTTCAGCATTGGAATTTCCATGAAAAATGGCCAAGAACATAAGAAGTGAAGTTGGCATCAAGTAGCATTTCATTTTCCTACAGATATTTAGATATGTCTATTAAATATCAACCTGTATTGGGCACTGTGCTATCAGCTATGGCTATAAATGTGAACAAACCACAATAAGATAACACCTTGCAACAGTCAGAATGGCTAAAATTAACAACTCAGGAAACAACAAATGTTAGCAAGGATGCAGAGAAAGGGGAACCCTCTTATGCCGTTGGTGGGAATGCAAGCTGGTGCAGCCACTCTGGAAAACAGTATAGAGGTTCCTCAAGAAGTTAAAAATAGAGCTACCCTACGACCCAGCAATTGCACTACTAGGTATTTATCCCAAAGATACAAATGTAGTGATCCAAAGGGGCACCAGCATCCTAATGTTTATAGCAGCAATGTCCACAATAGACAAAATATGGAAAGAGCCCAGATATCCATCAACATATATATATCTATGTTGCTATATATATATGTTGTGTGTGTGTGTGTGTATATATATATCTATGTTGCTATATATATATGTTGTGTGTGTGTGTGTGTATATATATATATCTATGTTGATATATATATATCTATCTATATCTATATCTATATCTATCTATATATATATATCTCACAATGGAATATTACTCAGCCATCAGAAAGGATGAAATCTTAACATTTACATCAATGTGGATAGAACTGGAGGGTATTATGCTGAGCGAAATAAGTCGATCAGAGAAAGACAACTGTCATATGGTTTCACTTGTATGTGGAATATAAAAAACAGCGCAGAGGATCATGGGGGAAGGGAGGGAAAACTGAATGGGAAGAAATCAGAGAGGAGACAAACCATGAGAGACTCTTAAGTATGGGAAAGAAACTGAGGGTTGGTTGCTAGAGGGGAGGTGGGTGGGAGGATGGGGTAACTGGATGATGGGCATTAAGGACATCACGTGATGTGATGAGCAGTGGGTGTTATATGCAACTGATGAATTACTGAACTCTACATCTGAAACTAATGTTGGTTAGTTGAATTTAAATAAAATAAAATAAACTTTTTCTGACTATAAACCAAATTATTTCACTTCTCTGCTCAAAACTCTCTGATGACTTCTCTCACTAAGAGTAAAATCCACAATCTTGATTCTGGCTTACAGGGCACCATGTAATCTGGGCTCTGCTCCCTCTTTGACCACATCACCTGCCCTCTCCTCAACTTACTCTCTCTAGTCACCTGGGGCTCAGGTTTTCTGCCAGAAGAGCCAGGGCTCAGGGCAGAGCTCTGGGAATCACTATCTATTAACTCTTACTTTATGCCAGGCACTGTGCTAAATGCTTTTACAGACATTGTCGCATTCAAGCTTTACACAAAAGCAGAAAGATGGTCATTACTGGTCCTATTATTTTTATTACTACTGTGTTAAATATTACTAATATTAGTTGTAGTATCAAACCATTATTACTGTCTCACTAAAGAAGAGAAATTAAATAACTAGCTCATGGTCACTCAACTAGTAGTTGGTGAAAACAATATCACTATGCTCTAAAGACCTTCTTTGAATGTTCTGTTGAAGGATTTAACTAGAAGAATTTGACACCAAGATTAAAGGTTTATGCACTGAACGCTTCATTCACATATTCAACAGAGTTACCTTGAAACTCTTCTTAGATGGAAAGCCCATGTGAGGCACTTTTGTGGGTAATAGACAAAAACTCATTTCTTCAAGAAACTTTCAATTTAGTATGGTTGTTGTATGGATAGCAATCATTCAGATGACTTCCTAAAAGTCTGAACAATGAACAGTTCTACAATTGACTTCTGATTATTTGAACCTAAGTAATGCTCCTTCCTAAATTCCCTTTGAAATAAACAAAGAAATATAAATTAAGAGTTAAAAAACTGTTTCAATCCTAGAAAGGTAGAAAAGATTGACCAATAGACCAGAAATTTGGAGTTTATATTATATCCTGCAAATAGAATTGCATAACTTCCTGCTATTGGAGTGCCCCAGGGTTTCCTAGGCAACCTCTCTCTTCAGTTATACACAATGCACCCTATCTCAACTGCTGCTTTGAATTTTCCCCAGGACTCTAAACTTGTAAACCCAAATGACTACTAGACATCACCCATGGACAACTAATGGGCATTTTAAATTAGTCAAAACAGAACTCATAATTGTTCCGCCATCTAGCAAACTGCCCCTCCCCCAGGCATTTGCATTTAAGTAAACACCATCACTGTCTACCCAATTGCTGAAAATAAAAATCTAAATATTCTATTTAATTCTGCTCTTGCCCTTACACCCCCCAACCCCTCATGCAGTCCTCAGCAAATCCTGTGATCTTAATAACCAAAACATGCCCCAAATCTGGTGACCTCTCTCCATCTCCATGACCTGACCAGGGGATGCTCTTGTTTCTTCTAGAATAGATTCCTATACAGCAGCAGAGGGACCTTTTACTATAGAAAATCAGATCATGTTACTCCTGCCCCACAACAAAAAGAGAAACAGAAACAAAATCCACAGTTTAAAACTCTCCAGTGGCTTTGCATTACACTTAAAATAAAATCCACACTCCTTATTGTGGTTTACGAAATCCTATCTATCTGGTAACTGTCACTTTTTATTCCTTTCTCACCTAATATACTCCAGCTTCTTTACATTTTTAAAGCTCACCAACTCTCTCCCACCTTGGGGTGTTTGCGCTAGGGCTTTCTTTCCTCTCCCCAATATCAGGAGGACCATTTTTGATCTTTATGTTACTAACTCTTTCTCATCAAATGGGTTTCAGCTCCTTAGAGCAAACTGCCTGCCTTCCCAATTTAAAGTAGATACCCTTCTTTGCCTCCCTACGTAGTAATTACCATGGCGGAACCTTTCCCTGAATATTTGTCTATGGCTGCTTTTCACCTTCTAAGAAGAAAAATTCCCTAAAAGCAAGGACCATGTCTGTTTTGTTTAGCATAGAATTCACTCTCCCTATGTGATACATAGTTAATGGTCAATTAATATTTGAGCAAATGGGATGATTTCATTGTAATTAATATGGTTTAGAAATGCAACACAAATATAAAAATCAATAATAATCTAAACGTAAAGATCATTTCAACAAAATCTGAGCAATATTTTAAAGCTATATAAAAGAAACATAAAAAATACAAAATAAGATAACAGAAGCTAGAACTAATGTTATCAGTTATTACAATAAATCTGGGCTAAACTCCACCATTAAACAACAAATATTTTCAGATTGGGTCTCAACATATAATCAAACTATTCAGTGTTCATAAGAGACACACCTAAAGTAAAAAGATAAAGAAAGGATAGAAATAAAATGGACAAAAAAAAATCTGGAAAATGCAAAAATAGGAGTGGTAATATCAGGCAAAATTGAAATAAAAGAGAGACTTATTTTGTTCTTTTTGGAATCTCTTAAATTTTTAATTGAAGTATAGTTGACATACAATATTAGTTTCAGTTGTACAGCATAACAATTCAACATTACATACATTATGCAGTGCTCACCACAAAAAGTGTGGTTACCATCTGTCACCATACAAAGTTATTACAATCTTATTGATATATTCCCTATGCTGTACTTTTCATCCCTGTGACTTATTTATTTTAAAACTGGAAGTTTGTATCTCTTAATCCCCTTTACCTATTTTGCCCATCCCCCTACCCTCTTCCCCTCTGGCAATCACCAGTTTGTTTGCTGTGTTTATGAGTATGCTTCTGTTTTTTGTTTGTTCATGTGTTTGTTTTGTTTTTGTAGGTTCCACATATAAGTGAAATCATATGGTATTTGTCTTTATTTCATTTAGCATAACCCTTTAGACCCATCCATGTTGTTGTAAATGGCAAGCTTTCATTCATTTTATGGCTGAGTAATATCCTATTGTGTATATACACCACATCTTCTTTATCCATTCGTGTATTGATACACACTTAGGTTGCTTCCATATCTTGGCTATTGTAAATAATGCTGCAATAAATATAGGGGGTACATGTATCTTTTCAAATTAGTGTTTTTGTTTTCTTCAGGTAAATACCCAGAAGTGGAATTACTGGGTCATATGGTATTTCTAGTTTTAATTTTTTGAGAAACCTCCATATCATTTTCCAGAGTGTCTGCACAAGTTTACATTCCCACCAACAGTGCACAAGGGTTCCTTTTTCTCCACATCCTCACCAACACTTGTTATTTCTTATCTTTCTGATATTGGCCGTTCTGACTGGTGTGAGGTGGATAACTAATTGTGGTTTTGATTTGTATTTCTCTGATTAGTGATGTTGAGCATCTTCTCATGTATCTCTTGGATATCTATACATCTTCTTTGGAAAAAGGTCTACTCAGGTCCTCTGCCCATTTTTTAATCATTTGTTTGCTATTGAGTTGTAAGAGTTCTTCATATACTTTGGATGTTAACTCTTATCAGATGTATCATTTGCAAATACCTTCTCCCATTCAGTAGCCTGCTTTTTATCTTGTTGATGATTTCTTTCACTGTGCAAAAGCTTTTTAGTTTGAGGTAGTCTCCCAGTTATTTATTTTTGTTTTTGTTTCCCTTGCCTGAGGAGACTGATCCAGAAATATATTTCTAAGGCCAATGTCCAAGAGTTTACCTATGTTTCTTTTTTCAAATTTTTATTTAAATTATAGTTAATACATGATCTAATATTGGTTTCAGGATACCTATATTTTCTTTTAGGAGTTTTATGGTGTCAGGTCTCACATTTAGGTCTTTAATCCATTTTTTTAAGGATTTATTGATTTATTTGAGAGAGAGAAAGCGTGTGTGTGTGTGTGTGTGTGCATGAGTGGGGGTAGGGGAATGGAGAGGGGAAGAGAGTCCTCAAGCAGACTCCCCACTGAGCAAGGAGCCTGACACTGGTCTCAATCCCAGGATTGTGAGATCATGACATGAGCCAAAAACAAGAGCCGGTCACTTAACCAACTGAGTGCCCCTCTTTAATCCATTTTGACTTTGTTTTTGTATATGGTATTAGTAAGTGGTCCAGTTTCATTCTTTTGCATTTAGCTGTCCAGTTTTTCCCAACACCATCTATTAAAGAAACTGTTTCTCCTCATTGTATATTCTTGTCTCCTTTGCTGTAGATTAATTGACCATATAAGTGTGGGTTTCTTTCTGGGCTCTCTGTTCCATTGATTTATGTGTTCATTTTTGTGTGATTACCATACATACTGTTTTGGTCAGTATAGCTTTGTAGTATGATTTGGAATCTGGGATTTCACTACCTTTAGCTTCATTCTTCTTCAAGACTGCTTGGCTATTTGGGTTCTTTTGTGGTTCCATATAAATTTTAGGATTATTTCTTCTAGTTTGTGAAAAATACTGTTGGTACTTTGTTAGGGATTTCATTGAATCTGTAGATTGCTTTGAGTAATATGGACATTTTAAGGATAGTAATTCTTCCAATCCATGAGCATAGTATATCTTTCCATTTATTTGTGTCATCTTCAAATTCTTTCATCAGTGTTTCATAGTTTTCACAGTACAAGTCTTTCACTTTCTTGGTTAAGTTTATTCCTACATGTTTTATGCTTTTTGATGCAATTGTTTTCTTAATTTCTCTTTCTGCTAGTTCATTTTTAGTGTGTAGAAACATAACAGATTTCTGTATATTAATATTGTATCCTGCAACTTTACTGAATTCATTTATTAGTTTTAATAGTGTTTTGGTGGAGTCTTTAGGGTTGTCTATATATAGTATGTCATCTGCAAAGAGTGACAGTTTTACTTCTTTCTTACCAATTTGGGTACTTTTTATTTCTATTTCTTGTCTGATTGCTGTGGGTGGGACTTAAAGTACTATGTTGAATAGGAGTGATAAGAGTTGATATCCTTGTCTTGCTCCTAATCTTAGAGGAAAAGCTTTGAGCTTTTCATCATTGAGTATGATGTTAGCTGTGGCTTTGTAATATATAGCCTTTATTATGTTGAGGCATGTTCCCTCTATACCCGTACAGAGTTATTATCCTGACAGGTGTTGAATTTGGTCACATACTTTCTCTGCATCTATTGAGATCATCATATAATTTTAATCCTTCCTTTTGTTGATATGATGTAGCATGTTGATTGATATGTGGATATTGAACCATTCTTGCATTCTTGGAATAAATCCCACTTGATTAGAGTGATTAATCCTTTTAATGTATTTTGAATTTGGTTTGCTAATATTTTGTTGAAGATTTTTGCATCTGTGTTTTTCAGGGATATTAGGTCTGTAATTTCTTTTGTAGCGTCTGTCTGATTTTGATATCAGGGTAATACTGGCCTTGTAGAATGAATTCGGAAGTATTTCTTCATCTTCTGTTTTTTGGAATAGTTTAAGAAATGCAGGTATTAACTCTTTAAATGTTTAGTATTATTCACCTGTGAAGCCATCTGGTCCTGGACTTTTGTTTATTGGGAGATTTTTGATTACTGATTCAATTTTATTCCTAATAATTGGTCTGTTCAGATTTTCTATTTCTTCCTGATTCAGTTTTGGAAGATTGTATATTTCTAGGAATTTATCCATTTATTCTAGGTTATCCAACTTATTGGCATATAATTTTTCATGGTAGATTTTTATAATCCTTTGGATTTCTTTGGTATTGAGGTTGGAACTTCTCTTTTATATCTGATTTTATTTATTTGGGTCCTTTCTCTTTTTTTTTTTTCTTGATGAGTCTGGCTAAAAGTTTATCAATTTTGTTTATCTTTTCCAATAACCAGTTTTTTGTTTCACTGATTTTTTTTAACTCTCTTTATAGTCTTTATTTCATTTATATCTGTTCTGATCTTTATTATTTCTTTCATTCTACTAACTTTGAGCTTTGTTTGTTCTTCTTTTTCTAGTTTCTTTAGGTGTGAGATTAGATTGTTTGAGATTTTTCTTGTTTTTTGAGGTAGGCCTCTTTCTATAAACTTCCCTCTGAGAACTGCTTTTGCTGTGTCCCAAAGATTTTGAATCATGTGTTCTCATTTTCGTATGTCTCAAGGTATTTTTTTAAATTTCCTCTTTGATTTCTTCATTTGACTCTTTGGTTGGTTAGTAAGATGTTGTTTAGCTACCATCTATTTGTGTTTTTTCCACTATGTGTGTGTGTGTGTGTGTGTGTGTGTGTGTGTGTGTGTGTGTATGTAACTGATATATGTAACACATGTATATGTAACTGATTTCTAGTTTCATACCATTATCGTCAGAGAAGATGCTTGATATGATTTCAATCTTCTTAAATTTATTGAGACTTGTTTTGTGGCCTCACATGTGACCTATCCTGGGGAATATTCCATGTGCACTTAAAAAGAATGTGTGTTCTGCTGTTTTTGGATGGAATGTTCTGTGTATATCTATTAAGTCCATCTGGTCTAATGTGTCATTCAAAGCCACTGTTTCCTTATTGATTTTCTGTCTGGATGATTTATCCATTGATATAAGTGGAGTGTTAAAGTCTCCTACTATTATTGTATTACTGTCAATTTTTCTCTTTATGTCTGTTAATATTTGCTTTATGTATTTAGGTGCGTCCATGTTGGGTACATAGATATTTACAATTGTTATATCCTCTTGTTGGATTGATCCCTTTATCATTATGTAATGTCCTTCTTTTTCTCTTGTTACAGTCTTTGTTTTAAAGTCTATTTGTCTGATACAATTTTCTCTTCAATTTGTGTGGAGTATCTTTCACCACCTCTTCAGTTTCAGTCTGTTTGTGTCTTCAAGTCTGAAGTGAATCTCTTGTGAGAAGCATATATATGGGTCTTGTTTTTTTACCCATTCAATCACCCTGAGTCTTTTGACTGGAGCATTTAGTCCATTTACATTTAAAGTAATTATTGTATGTACTTATTGCCATTTTGCTAATTATTTTCTGATTGGTTTCTAAACCTTCTCTGTTCCTTTCTTCTTTTCTTGATCTTTTCCTTTGTGATTCGAATACTTTCATTAATGTTATGCTTGGATTCCTTTCTCCTTATTTTCTGTACACCTATTATAGATTTTTGGTTTGTAGTTATCATGAGGTTCATATGTAACATTCTATCTATGTAGAAGTCTATATTAATTTAATGGTCGCTTAAGTTTGAATTCTTACTACATTTTTATGCTCCGCTCCACTTTTTATGTATATGACATCATATTTTACATGTTTTTATTTTGCGTATCCCTTGCTAGTTTTTGTAGATATAATTGATTTTACTACTTTTGTCTTTTAACTTTCATACTAGCTTTATAAGTGATTGATCCTCTACCTTTACTATATATTTCCTTTTACCAGTGAAATTTTTTCTGTTCATAATTTTTCTACTTCTAGTTATGGCCTTTTCTTTTTCAGTTAATGAAGTCCCTTTAACATTTCTTGTAAGGCTGGTTTAATAGTGATGAACTCCTTTAACTTTTGTTAGTCTGGAAAACTCTATCTCTCCTGTCATTCTGAACTATAACCTTACCAGGTAGACTATTCTTCCTTGTAGGTCTTTTTTTGTTTTAGCATTTTGAATATATCATGCCATTCCCTCTGGTCTGCAAAATTTCTGCTCAAAAGTCAGCTGACAGTGTTATAGGGTTTTGACTGTATGTAACTATTTACTTTTTTTCTTGCTTCTTTTATTTAAAAATTTTCTTTTTTTTTGATGTACAGCATCAAAGATTTGACAACTCTATACATTATGCTATGCTCACCACAAGTATAGTTTCCATCTGTCACCATACAGTGTTATTACAATACCATTCCCTATATTCCCTCTATAATACCATTGACTATATTCCCTATATTGCCTTTCATCTGCATGACTTATTTATTCCATAAATGAAAACCTGTATTTCCCACTCCCTTTCACTCATTTTGCCCCCCCCCCCAATTCCCTCTGGCAACCACCAGTTTGTTCTCTACTTATGGGTCTGTTTATGCTTTTTTTTGTTTATTTGTTCATGTTTTGTTTTTTAGATTCCACATATAAATTAAATCATATGGTATTAGTCTTTTTCTGACTTACTTCAATAGCTTAATACCCTCTAGGTCCATCCATGTAGTCACAAATGGCAAGATCTCATTTTTTTTTTTTTATGGCCGAGTAATAATATCCTGTTGTTTTGGGTTTCCCTTATATGTAACTATTGATTTTTTTCTTGCTGCTTTTAAGATTCTCTCTTTATGTGGGAGTGAGCTCAGGATCTTCCTACTCTGCCATCATCCCTCACTCAAGAAGACTCATATTTTACATTGTTCAAATATGTTTTACGAGGAAGCTGTAGCAGTGATATCCCTTGTGAATTCACTAGCATTATATTGAAATACTTAGAAATTCCAAGTTTAAAAAACCACAATTATAGTAGACTTTTTTATGGAAATAGAAAAAAATAATCCTAAAATTAATATGGAACCACACACACACACACACACACACACAAAACTGTGAATAGCCAAAGCAATCTTGAGCAAAAACAAAAACAAAGTTGGAGGCATCATCCTACCTGATTTCAAAATATACTACAAAGGTATAGTAACCAAAGCAGCATAGTTGATAGTACTTTCATAGTAACAGCTATATAGACCAATGGAACAGAATAAAGAGCCCAGAAATAAATTCATGCATTTATGGTCAATTAATTTTTGACAAAGATGCCAAGAACACACAATAGGGACAGGACAGTTTCTTCAGTAAATGGTGTTGGGAAAACTGGTTTTCCACACACAGAAGAATGAAATCGGACCCTTATCTCACTTCACATAAAATCAATTGAAAATGGATTAAAGCTTTAAATGTAAGAACTGAAACCATAAAACTGTAAGGAGAGAAAAAGGGAAAAAGATTCTTGACATTGGTCTGTGCAATGATTTTTGGATATGACCCCCAAAAGAAAATGCAACAAAAACAAAAAAGAGAAATGGGATTGCATCAAACTAAAAAGCTTCTGCACAGCAAACAAAACAAAACAAAAATCAAAAGAATGAAGATACAACCGATGGAATGGGAAAATATTTGCAAACCATGTGTCTGTTACGTGATTAACATCCAGAATATATAAGGAACTCAAACAACTCAGAAACAAGAGAACAAATATCCTAATTTTAAAAATGGGCAAAGGACCTGAATAGACATTTCTCAAAAAGATGACATACAGATGGCCAATAGGTACATGAAAAGGTGCTCAACATAACCAGTCATCAGGGAAATGCAAATCAAAACCCTAATGAGGTATCACCTCTCACCTCTTAGAATGATCATTAGCATAAAGACAAAAGATAACAAATGTTGGCAAGAATGTGACACTGTTAGTGGGAATGTAAATTTGTACAGTCATTATGGAAAAAAATGTGGCGGTCCCTTAAAAAATTAAAAAACAGAACTATCATATGATCCAGCAATCCCACTTCTGGGTATATATCCGAAGAAAGCAAATCAGTATCTTGAAGAGATAACTGCATTCTCATGTTCTTTGCAGCATTATTTACGATATCCAAGACATGGAAACAACCTAAGTGTTCATCAATATATATATATATTACATCTTCTTTATCCAGCTGGGCCTCTCAGCCAGCAGCACCAGAGGAATATTATTTAGCCATGAGAAAGAAGGAAATCCTGCCAGTTGCAACAAAATGGTTGAACCGGTAGGACATTATGCTAAGTGAAAAAAGCCAGACAGAGAAAGACAAACACTAAGTTCTTACTTAAACTGTGGAGTCTAAAGAAAAGGTCAAACTTACAGAGGCAGAAAGAGTAGAATAGTAGTTACCAGAGGCTGTGGGGGAGGTGGAGGAAATGGGGAGATACTGGATAAAGGCTACAAACTGTTTTATATACAACACTTCTTACTTTTTGTCTTACATAGGATGAATAAGTCTAGAGATCTAATGTGCAGGCATAATGGCTATCCTTAATAATACTGTATTGAACAGTATTGCTAAGAGTGTCAATTTCAGGTGCACTCTTGATGCACACAAAAATTGTAACTGTGTGAGGTGATAATATATTAATTATCTTGACTGTAGTGATCATTTTACTATGTAAATGTATATCAAATTGTGTTATATAGTTTAAGTATATAGTTTTTATTTTAAAAACTTAATGAAAAGATAATGCCCAAAGAAAATATAGATTATTTAAATCATCTAGAGAAGAGGGAATATGGCATTTTTATATATAATTTTTGAATCTATACTCATGAGTATGCATTTTTAGTATTAGTATTACTATTAATTAGTTCATTGAAAACTTTTTCATTTTCTTCTATATATTTTTTCTGTTCTCTTTCTTTCCCAAATTCTTAATGACAGTCTGAAAAGCCTTTTTTTTTTTTTTTTTTAAAGTCTTGTTTGGGGGCATCTGGGTGGCTCAGTCAGTTAAGCAACTGATGCTTGGTTTCTGCTCAGGTCATAATCTCAGGGTCCGTGAGATCAAGCCCCAAGTCAGGCTCTATGCTCAGCAGGGAGTCTGTTTGGGATTCTCTCTCTTTTATCCCTCTGCCTGCTCTCTCTCTCAAGTAAATAAATAAAATCTTTAAAAATAATAAAATTTTTAAAAATTCTTATTGGATCTGTATCTCTTTGATTAGTATGAGAGAATTTTTAAAAATCTGTTTATTGGCCATTTTATATTCTTTTGTGGATTGTGTATTATTACTCATTTATCATTTTTCTATCAGGTAGTTCATCTTTTTTCTAAACCACTTTATATGTGGCTAGTAACCCTTTGTGTGGATTTTTTAATATTTTTTTCTTAATTTAACATTTGCCTTTTGTTTCATTGTGCTTTTTCTCAGTCAGAAGTGTTCAATCTTAATGTAGTGAAATGTCAATATTTCTTTATTTTCTCCTCACTGGTATTATGACTAGACTGTCTGTCCACACCTCAAGACTATGTATAAGAATTCATCTACATTTTAAAGTACTGTCATATTTTCTTTTTTTTTTAAAGATTTTGTTTATTTATTTGACAGAGAGAGAGAACACAAGCAGGGGGAGCAGCAGAGGGAGAGGGAGAAGCAGGCTCCCCACTGAGCAGGGAGCCTGATCCGGGGCTCAATCCCAGGACCCTGGGATGATGACCTGAGCCAAAGACAGATGCCTAACCGACTGAGCCACCCAGGCGCCCCAGTACTATCATATTTTCACATTTTATATTTAAATATTTAATCCATCTAGCAGTTACTTTTGTGTAAGGTGTGAGGCAGGGATCTAACTTTATTTTTTTCTCCACTTGGAGTTGGTTATTCAATACTATTTATTGAATGATTCTTTTAACTACCAATTAGAAATTATACCTTATTGGTATGTTAATTTCTTAAATATACTCAAATATGTTTCTTGAATTCCATGGAGCCAATTCTGATACTAATGTTACACCCTTTCAATTATTATTATATAATACATTGTTTTAAAAAGGAAACCACTGTACCTCATTTAAAAAACCTTTTTTTTCTGGACATTATTATTTTTTTTTTTTTAAGGATTTTATTTATTTATTTGACAGAGAGAGACACAGCGAGAGAGGGAACACAAGCAGGGGGAGTGGGAGAGGGAGAAGCGGGCTTCCCGCGGAGCAGGGAGCCCGATGTGGGGCTCGATCCCAGGACCCTGGGATTATGACCTGAGCCGAAGGCAGACGTTTGACGACTGAGCCACCCAGGCGCCCCTGGACATTATTATTTTATGAACTTCCAAAAAATCCCCCAGAAATTTAAATAGATTTCATTAAGTTTTCAGAATAATTTGGAGATAATGAATATTTTTATAGTATTGAGTCTTGTCATCCAATAATATAGTAACTTTGTTTATTCAAATCTACTTTATGTCTATCAGTATAATTTTATAGTGAATATAAATCACTTGAGCTAATAATGATACTGTGAATTAGCTTATTTACCTCAGAACACCTTAGCAACCAATTCAAAAGGTAGGCATGATTAGTTACGTAATTATTATTATCTGACAAAAAAATGTGTGTATTTTATGGAGAGACAATTTTTTTTTTCTTCTAACCTCTTAAAGAATTTATTTGTTAAACTTTATCACTGGTCAATTTAATAGATGCTGGTTATGTGGTTCTCTCTTATGTCAACCCTTGGGGGGAACCAATATTAACTGAATAGGAATTGTATGCATCAATATGAAAGAATAATTGAGTAAGAATAATCAATATGAAAGAATAAGTAATTGTACTTGGGGGTACAAGCAGGAAGGTGAGATTATTGGGCCTTATAAAATTTTCTGGAGATAAAATTTAAATCATGTATAGAACTTAGAAAACTTTGAAGGAAAGGTGAAAATAACATATCTCCAACTTTCCCCTCTAACTTTCCCAGGTGTCTAACAGGGTTTGGATGAATTTTCAAAGGCTGGTTGTCAGTTCCTTCTTGAACAACCTGTGAGAACTGAGCTTTGAGCATACGTGATCTCTGTCAATGCATCGGGGAGATTCCATTCTCCTGTGAAAGCTGAAGGTCCTGATCATATTCTCCATAAATGGAGTTCCTTTGTGCCCTAGTAGTGGACCAATGCAGTAGCTAAATTCGATCTATGTTTTGAAGTCTGAATATTCAGAAGCCCTTTCCTTTCATATCATTTCATACATACTGCCTCTGTCCTCTCTGAGGGCTAACTGTATGCTAGGCCCTCTGTAATCATAATTTCACTTAATCCCCACAAAAAAACTGTAGGTATTATTATCAATTCCATATTGTAGATGAGGAACTGCTCCAGTTCACACAGCTAATCATTAGTGGAACTAAGATTTAAATTCATATTTGTACAACCAAGCCAAGGCTATGATCTGAACCACTACCCCACAGCACCTTATCTCCTAAATGTACCAACGTTTTTACAATCCAGCATTAGTGTCAGCAATGTTCACCCTTGATGCAAAGAAGACATTAAAACAAGAAAGTGGACGTCATCTACTCAGTTCCAATATGTAAACTTTTGCATTTTATAGTTAAATAGGAAGCATTTGGCTTGCTTTAATTCTTACAGGGGTTCCAGAGTTTTGGCTAGGGTAATGCATCTCAACCTGTAAACGTGCGTATACTTGGGGATTGTTAAAATGCAGATTTTATTTTAGCAGGTCTGGGGTGGAGCTGCAAGTCTGCATTTCTAATAATTTACCAGATGATGTTGACGCTATTGAGTCCACACACCACACTTTGAGTAGTAAGGGGCTAGGGGATCATTACTAACTTATGGTTCTCTAAATTTGGGGGCAGTTGTTAGGTATTAGATGCCTAGAGGATCTTGGCCAAAATTAGCTCACATTTTGAAGGAGAACAAGGACAATATTTGCTGAGTGATTAAGGCCAAGCCTTGTGCTGGATACTTATGTTATCTCTTTAATCTTCACCAGTTCCTTCCAAGGAGGATAGCTGCTCACCCAGCTTCTCCACTCATGATAGAAGTAGTACAATGGAGAGGACAGTGGAGGGCAAGTGTAGAGAGGGGAGGGGAAATAGCTTGTGAGCACCACCATGTTCCTTGCATTGCCCAAGCACTTTCATTTATGTCACTTCATTTCACCCTCACAACTACCATATGAAATACGTATTCTTGCCTCTGGTTTTTCTAAATGAAGAAACTGAAGCTTAGAGATGTTAAATTAACTTGTCTGAGGTTATTAAGCTCTTAGGTGACAAGAGTAAGGTTGAAATCTAGGACTGCCTGCCTTCCCAGTTCTCATTTTCTACCACACCCTAATATATTATCAAACCCCTCTCCCACTTTGTAGAGACGTGGATGATAACGTTTTATTATAATCAGAGCCCATGATTCATGGTTTGTTGCACACCTATTCTAACTCATAAACACAGTGTACGAGGAGTCCACTTGAGTGAAGTCAGCCTTGTTTACTCATTTTGCAGACATCTGGGCCTGGAGCCTTTCATCACCCAGGGGTAGAAAAAGGAGGCTGCTATTGTAGTGATTAGGCTGCGATTCATTGTCCAAGTTGGGCTGTATCCAGTAATGGAATCCATAAGCCCTGCACCACTTTCTTCCTTACATTGTCGCAGTTGGGCTTTATCTCCTTTATCCTGGGGGTGTTTGTAGAATCTTCACTTCGATTGTTGAGCTTTAGGAAGGAGAGGGCTCATCTCAGCACCTCATTTGACAGGTCCAAAAGGAAATCAACAAAAGGATAAAAAAATGGAGGTAACATTATCACCCCATTCTCTCCTTTGAAGACTTTACTGCAGTGAATCCTTTTCCACATCCTGGACCTTTGGCCTTCTCACATACACTCTGATTTTTTTTCCTGAGAAATGACGATGAGATCAAGATAACTTCCCCTGGTGGCTCTGCTCAGAGTGGTTTCATGGGTCATGAACTAGCTAATCTGGGGAGAGCAGACCAAAAATAAAAATGTGAGTCTAGAGTTAGCTAGTAATTTAAAAGTTCCAAAAATTGTGTGTGTGTCTGTGTGTGTGTCTGTGTGTGTTTGCACGTGCGCATGTGCACTCATACATATGTTATATTAGAGGATGCCTCTGATATCTAATCTGAGTGTTATGTCAACGTTTGTTTAGAAGTAGGCTAGAGGAAAACAAGGTAGGGAAATAAAGTTGAAAGTGGTTGCTACAGAAGGCTACTGTGTGCCAGTGTTTTCTGTATAGAATCAAATGATGAATAAGATTGGAGAGGAGGGAGATGGAGAGAAAAGGAGGAATAGAAGCAACGGCCTCTTACTGGCACCTCAGAAAGAGAGAGAAAGAGAGAGCTTGATTATTTCCTGGGAAATACTATAGAAAGGCTGAGCAGGAGGTGAGTGTATGAGGGAATTTGAAAATGAAGAAGAGAAAATTACCTCTCTGGAAAAGCAAGTAGAGTGCCAAGATATGAGCATCATGGAGAAAACAAGTTTTGTTTTGAACAGGCTTGAGGTTCTGCCAACATTCTGAACAAAAGCGAACAGAGTGAGATACATTTCTGACTGCTGCAGGTAACTTCCTTTCAAGATCTGTTCACATCTGATTTGCATTTTTTGTAGTCTTGAAGTTTGTGAAGTCATCTTGTAAACCATTCCCATTAAAATCTGAGTAGGGTGTGGAAATAAGGTGAGCATGCTGAGGGGAGTGAATAGGCTGTTGTAAGGAGAACAGTGAGGAACTCTGTTTCACTAGAGTATAGGATGCTTGATGTGGAATAGAACTGGAAGTTAGATTAGAGTAGGATCACAGAAGTCTTTACAGTGTATAGTGGAGTTAGGAATTTATTCAGTAGAGAGTTTTGCGCTCAGAACTTTCTGCATTTTTTTTAAAATGTATGTGTGTGTGTTATACTCAAAAGTGGGTGGAAATGTCTTATGCTCTGGAGAGAGGTCAAGATTAATAATACAAGTTCCAGTGCCTTTTACATAGAGGCCATATTTGAATCCTTGGGAGAGATGATGTGGTTCAGAGAGAAAATGTAGGGAAAGAAAAAATCACTCAAAACAGACCCTTAAAGAATGGCTTACCCTTTTAGATAATCAGGATAAGAAAAGAAGCCATTGATGAAGACAGAGAAGTAGGAAAAGAATCTGATTACACATTGCCAAAAAAAAAAACACAAAGATTTTTGTTTTTTTTTAATAAATTATATTTTCCTTTTACTTCATGGAAAATGGGTAGTGTTTTCCTCTTAATCTTCATACCTAAGAAATTAATTATTTATGGTTTGGGGTGCCTGGGTGGCTCAGTCAGTTACACATTTGCCTTTGGCTCAGGTCATGATCTGAGGGTCCTGGGATCAAGCCCCAGCTTGGGCTCTCTGCTCAGTGGGGAGTCTTCTTCTCCCTCTCACTCTACCCCTGTACTCTCCCTCTCTCTCTCTCTCAAATAAATAAATAAAATCTTTAAAAAATTAATTCTTTATGGTGAAGACTTCTCCAAAAAGTGGTAGTTCAGTATAAAAATCATTTTACACGTCAGAAATTGGACTTCTAAGACAATTTTTTTCTGGATTACTTGAATAAAGAAAATTCAAAAAAGCTCCCCAAACAAAATCTCATCATCCAAGCATGCTCTTCTCAATTTCCTTCCTTCCTTCTTTGCTTCCTTCCTTCCTTCCTTCCTTCCTTCATTCCTTCCTTCCTTCCTTTTTAAAATTTTGTTAGTTAACATATAGTGCAATATTGGTTTCTGGAGTAGAATTCAGACTCATCACTTACATACAACACCCAGTGCTGATTACAACAAGTGCCCTCTTTAATACTCATCACCCATCCAGCCCATCTCCCACCCACCTCCCTCCATCAACCCTCA
This sequence comes from Phoca vitulina, assembly GCF_004348235.1. Lineage (NCBI taxonomy): Eukaryota > Metazoa > Chordata > Mammalia > Carnivora > Phocidae > Phoca > Phoca vitulina. The sequence goes on along the minus strand of NW_022589711.1, from coordinate 61,497,302 downwards.
GTTTGTTCTCTATCATTAAGAGTCACTTATAGCTTGTTTCCTTCTCTCCTTTTTTTTTTATTTTCCCCTTCCCATATGTTCATCTGTTTCATTTCTTAAATTCCACATATGAGTGAAGTCATATGGTATTTGTCATTCTCTGACTGACTTACTTTGCTTAGCATGATACCCTCTAGTCCTATCCACGTTGTTGCAAATGGCAAGATTTCATTCTTTTTGGTAGCTGAATAATGTTCCACTGTACATATATATACCATGTCTTCTTTACCCATTCATCAGTCAATGGACATTTGGGCTCTCTCCATAGTTTGGCTATTGTTGATAATGCTGCTATAAACATTAGGGTGTATGTATCCCTTCTAATCTGTATTTTTGTATCCTTTTGGGTAAATATCTAGTAGCGCAATTGCTGAATCATAGGGTAAATCTATTTTTAACTTTTTGAGGAACCTCCAAATTGTTCTCCAGAGTAACTGTACCAGTTTACATTCCCAGTAACAGTGCAAGAGGCTTCCCCCTTTCTGCACATCCTCGCCAACACCTGTTGTTTCTTGTGTTGTTAATTTTAGCCATTCTGAAAAAACCAGAAACTTTTAAGAAGCAAGAATTTATATAACTATACTAAAAGTTGGGAGGAAAAAGATTAAGAAGGATGTAAACAGAGACAAATTCATGGAGCTTGACAATTTGTAGTTCCAAAAAGCATGATGAATATAAGGATCATCACAAGACTCAGGTATTGATAGGTATAAACCCATTTATCGATCTCGTACCATTTCTGGAAGGACTGGGAAGGGATAGATGTGTCAGTATTTTAATAAACAGAAAAGGCCTTTCTAGGTCTACACCTGTAGCATTTTTATAAACATACTTATTGTTTAGATCTCTTAGTGGAAAGAGCAGCCAATGCTGCTGAAACTCAACAAGAGGAAATAAGGCAAGAAGATATAGGTCTAGAAAAAAAACTTCTAAGAGGTGGTGGATTTGTCTTTTTGCAGCCCCAATTCTGCTTTATTTTACTTGTATGTTTGGGATTTTAAAAAATATTTAAAAATATATAAGGATATAGAATAGAATGAGAATAACGAGATGAAACATTTTGAATTTGACGTTTTTGCATCTTGTGATCATAGCCAGGCCTAAGTATTATGAGCCTAAGGCTTAATTTCCTTGACTTCTCTGCCCTAAGAATTAAGGACTACATATTTCAAAGTGCTGAACAGTGAAAGAATCAGAAAAGAAAAACCTTTTAGGACCATCCCTTTCAATGTGGTCACTTGGTTTGTGTTCAACCTCCAAACCTATCTAGGCTCCCTCCTTGCATTCTCACCAGCTAAATACTGCAAGCAGTCTCCTTTTTTCCTTTCCCTTCAAGGAACATATCTGTTTCTTGTAGATATATTGACTTAGAGTTGACAATTATAGAATGATGTTTTAGTTTGGGCCTGGTACTTTCTGAATATAGAATGAACTTGTAAAGTATATGGTTTTTAAGAGGAAGGCAAGGGGCCTCTAATAAAAGACACTGCTGAGAAATGTATTTCATTTTGTTAATATTTTAAAACACATTTTAGTTTGGAACACATTCAGAACCCATCTCAACATTATGTTTTTGTTGACTGAAATTTGTGTCTGTTATATACATATATATATATATCCATTCACCCTTTCCTTTTCCATGAGTAAGACTTGCATATTAGTCCTCTGCCTCATAAAGAGATACTATTTTCCCAGTCCCTTTGAAGTTAGGCCTGGCCATATGACTCACTTTGGCCTATTGAATGTGGACAGAAGTAATATAAGTCACTTCCAGAGTAAAGGTTTAGGCCTGGTGTATAATTCAACCCACTTCTCTCCTCCACCCACCCCACATCATGGCATCCAGTAATTCCCTAGATGGTGGCCGCTCCATCAGCCTGATCCTAGAGTGAGGACCACATAGAATGGAGATCCCAGCCAACCCACCATTGACATATAGCTTGAGAGAGAAATACACTGAGATTTTTGTCCCTGTGGTATAGCTTCCAACAACTTGAAATGCTCTTATGAGTTTAAAAGCATTCTTGATCTCTGTGCCTGAGTCATATTCTTGGTAACCTGCCCAGCCTCCAGACCAGCTACCTGCTGATACCTAACAGCTGCCTGCCTGCCTTTTCTAGCATGTTACTCTGTATAATTTGTTGCAAGGCTTCTAACTCCTTATGTCATCCCTGTTGTTTTGTATTGTACTTATCTGGCTCGTCCATCATCTATTACTTGTTACTGTTCTCTCCAGAAGTCCTCTTCTCTCTGGTAGCCTGGCCTCCTCCAACCCTTTAACTGAATCTGTCCTCTAGGCATTTGGCCCACCCCAGTATTTTGCCTTTGCCAGCTTCTATAGAATCAGTAATGTCCAATAATGTCTCATGATGTGATGAATCCAAATGACTCTAAACTAATTGAGGGTAGGACTGATGTCAGATTCAGCATTGTAAATACCCTGTTTCAGAACAGGTGTTCTATAAACATGAAAGGAATAAATACACTCTTGTAGCAAATTTCATTAAAATTTATTCAAGTTTATTCAAATTTGAGAGAGTCCCACATGTTAAGTGGATTGGCTTCCATTTTGTTTCAAATTAAACCACAAATTAAACTTAAGGTAGAGTGTCTTTTAGTAAATTTTATCAAAATCGGTCAAATTTTTTGACACAGTGAGCAAAACATGTCAGTGCTATTTGATTAGATATTAAGAGGTAGAACTATTGCTTTTGCATGTTCTTGGAAGATATTCTTAAATCTTTAGAAAGTCAATATGGGTAACTGTAGCACATACCTCTAGTACATCATATACAACTCATTGGACAACCTCTGATTTCAGCTGCAATTGGAATAGACAGTTCAGTTCAAGTGCTTGCCTTCTGCTTTTTGTCTTAGCTTCCTCTCCACCTGGGAATTTTCTAACTAAACCATAGACAAGGAAGTGCAAGCTTTTATTGCCTCTGGGGAACCCTCAGCCAGTGGATGAAGGGAGCCTATGAATGTGTCAGTCTCCCCTCTTTGAAGCATTCTGATCAATTTTTAGGTGATTTGGTAAATCAAGCCTGTTTTCTACAGCTGTAAATTCGATACTGAACCTTTATATTCCTTCCCATCTAGCACTCTCATTGTTCCCTCAATCTAGCTTCCTTGGCCCACCTCCCAAAAAAACCTTCATCCAAGTCCTGTCTCAGGCTCTGCTTATGGGGGAACCCAAAATAAGGCAGTAATACTCTCTATATCTAGTCAGCTACACGAATCAACCTGCCTTGTATAGATTTTATTTGTTCTTATTTGAAAGTGAGTGTTTTCTGTGTTTTTAAGTCTTCAGCCAGTTGCTGTGTACGTACTATGTGTTCAACACCATGCAAAGACTTGTGAGAGCACATTGGAAAAAAGCATGAGATTTACACTCAGAAATTCTGGTTTCAGTCTTGGCTTTACCATACACTATCTAATATTTGGCAAATTACTTAAATTCCCTAACCCTTGCCTATAGAATAGGGAAAATTAAATGCCTCTTTTTGAGGAATGGGGCAAATATTGACAATATTTTAATTAGTCATAATAGTATAACACATGTAGTCTGCACTATAAAATATATTGCATAATTATAGAACATCATCTTGGTGTTGGTGTTTCCCTCTTGTGAAGGTTGTAAACACATTGAAACCATGGAGTATATTTTATATTTTTCTAATCTTCAAAAATACTTTAACAATACTGGTACTAAATATACATCTATTAGTCAGTTAATACATTATTGGTTGGCATAAAAATACAGGATTATTTTCTAGAAGAATGACACAGTTGGGGTGCTCACTTTTCATTTTGAGTTACTTGTACTTTCTCTTTCCATATGAATTTTAGAATATGCTCAGTGGTGTGCTGGCCAAATGGCTCTCTAGGGAAAATAAAAATCTTTGATTTGTAGTGTTTGTCAATTTCCATGGGGTAAATACTCCTATAATGGCTGGTTGCAAGCCACTACAAATACCACTGTAACCACTTTGATTTGAATGGCATTGAATCTGTAGATCAGTCAGAAAAATTGACATATTTATAATAGGGAGTTATCCAGCCCATGAATATGATACATTCCTCCATTCATTTAGGTCTTCTTTAATTTCTCTCAATAATACTTTATAATTTCTTTCCTTTTTTCTGTTTTTTATTTCATAGAGATTCTGCATATTTTCTTTAGTTAAATTGATTACTAGAAATTTGATGTTTTTAATTATAGAAATATATTTACATAATTTATAATTTATGTATAAGTAAGAAGTTTGTTTTGTTTTTTAAATGTTTGTTGCTGATATAAAGAAGTGTATTTTAAAAAATGTTTATTTTGGAGAGGGGGAGGGGTAGAGGGAGAGGGAAAATCTCAAGCAGACTCCCCAGTGAGGGCAGAGCCTGATGCAGGGCTCGATCTCATGACTCTGAGGCCAAGACCTGAGCTGAAATCAAGTGTCGGACGCTTAACCAACTGAACCACCCAGGCACCCTAAGAAATGCATTTTCTTAAAAAAGCTTATATTAACCTTGTACCCAGCAGTGTTCTCTAATGCATATATATGTTTAAAAAATTTATCTGTAATGGTTTTTTTTATTTTCTATGTATGAGTCATATTTCTGTGTCATTGACAGTTTTATTTCTTCATTTTTTAATCCTTATGCTTCATATTTCTTCTGCTTGCCTTGCTGTGTTGTATTTCAGTACAATGTTGGATAAATTAGTGACCATTGGCATTCTTATTCTATTTCAGATTTCAAAGTAAAAGATTTCAGTGTTTTACTATTAAATTATGATGTTTTGCTATAGAATTTTTTTTGTTGTTCTATTTGTTTCTGTTTGTTTGTGTACATGCTCTTCATTGAATTAGGGAAGTTCCCTTCTGGTTTTAGTTTGCTAAATTTTTAATTATGAATGTTGCCAAATTTTATCAAATGCCTTTTTTCCATTTATTTAGCCACATTTTTTCTCTTTTATGCAAATGTAATGAATTACAGTGATCACTGTTCTAATATTATACCAATCTCAAATTCCTAGATAAATTAGTAAATACTAATATTGGTATCAGTTTGCTAAGTTTGTTCAAAATTCTTACATCTATGGTCATGAATATATTCACCTTTAATTTTCCCTTTTCTTAATATCCTTGTCAGGTTTAGTATCAAAGTTATTCTGGTCTTGTGAAAGGAGATAGGGTATATTCCATTCCCCCTTTTCCTATTCTCTGGAAGAATTTGGATTTATTTCTTCTTTAAATGTTTGGTTGAGTTTGCTAATAAAGATAATAAATTATATTAAAGAAAATAGGACTATTTAAGTTTTATATTTCTTTTTGTGTTAGTTTTGGAAAGTTATATTATTAGAAATATCCATTACTTCATTTTCAAACTGATTGGCAAAAAGTTGTTCATAATATCCTCTTGTAAACTTTTCATTGTCTGCAAGATCTATAGTGATGTGGCTTTTTTCTTGCTGATACTGATTTTTCATGCCTTTTTTCCCCCTTAATTAATATGAATGTGGCTTTTTAAATTTTTTATGGCTTTTTAAATTTTACTAATCTCCTAAAAGAAACAATATTTAAATTTTATTGATCTTCTCTATTGTTTACTTTCTATATCATTTTCTGCTGTTAACTTTATTTCTTCCTTCTACTTTCTTTGGGTTTTATTTTGTTAACTTTTTTTTTTTAGCTTATTTTTTTCCTCAAGTTTTTATTCAAATTCCAGTTAGTCAACACACAGTGCAATATTAGTTTCAGGTGTAGAATTCAGTGATTCATCACCTATACACAACACCCAGGGCTCATTTCAGTAAGTGCCCTCCCCAATATCCATCACCCATGCAACCCATCCCCCTGCCCACCTTCTGTTTTTAACTTTTTGAGATACATGCATAGCTCATTGATTTTCAGTTTTTATTCCTTTGAATATGTGCTTATAAACCTCTAAATTTTCTTCTAAGCATGACTCTATCCCACATATTTTGATGTTTAATGATTTTATTATCCTCCAGATAAAATATTTTATATTCTTCAATATATTCTCTTCACTGAATCATGATTTACTTAATTGTATTTCTCAATTTCTAAATCAACAGGGATATTCTGGTAAAATTTTATTATTGATTTCTAAATTAATTGCACTATGACCCTAGAAAATACTTTGTATGATTTTAGCTCTTTAAAATTTGTAGAACCTTATTTGTGGCCCATAAAATGGTAAAATTTTGAAATGTTCCAGGTGTGCTTAAAAGCTATGTGTATCACTCTTTTTCTAGATGTTTTATTTTATGCAAGTTAATTAGGTCAAGTTTGTTACTTGTGTTATTCCACTGTATCTTTTTTAAAAAATATTTTATTTATTTGAGAGAAGAGAGAGAGAGAGAGAGCATGAGCAGGGGGTGGAAGGTGGGGGGAGGGACAAAGGGAAAAGGACAAGCAGACTCCCTGTTGAGCAGGGAGCCCGAGGCAGGGCTGGAGCCTGATGCGGGGCTGGAGCCTGATGCAGAGCTCAATTCCAGGACCCTGGGATCATGACCTGAGCCAAAAGCAGATGCTTAACCGACTGAGCCACCCAGGCACACTATTCTACTGTATCTTAACTGATTTTTCTCTCTGCTTGCTTTTATTATAAAGAAAAGTGTGTTATAATCTTACACTATAACTGTGAGTTTGTCTATTGTTTTTTATTTTCAATTGTTACTTTATTTTAAAGCTATATTACTAGATACATACAAATAGAGAATTGTTATAAAATATCCTTCTTACTTTTTGCTTTTAATTCTACTTTATCTGACATTATGGTTACAGAAATTTTAATTTAATTTAATTTAATATTTATTATTTATTTTATTTGTACAAAAATTCTTTAAATTTTTTCACCATTTTACTTTCAATATTTTTTTTATTTTAAGTTTTTATTTTAATTCCAGTTGGTTAACATACAGTGTTATGTTAGTTTCAGGTGTACAACATTAGTCATTCAACACTTCCATACATCACCCTGTGCTCATCACAAGTGTACTCCTTAATCCCCAACCTGTATTTAGCCCATCCTCCCCACCCTCCCTCTCTGGTAACCATCAGTTTGTTCTCTATATTTAAGAATCTGTTTCTTCCTTTCTCTTTCTCTTAGTTTCTTTTCTTTGCTTATTTGACTTGTCTGTAGGTTTTAGATATGTCTCATAAAAAGAATATGGTTTCTAATATAGTCTGATAATATTTGTCTTTATCTTTTAATTGGAATATTTAGTCTATTTATATTTAATATAATTACTGATTAAATTGAATTTAAATTTAGCATTCTATTATGAGCTTTCTATTTATTCTGCATAATTTGCTCTTTTCTGCAATTTTCTCACCTTCATTTATATTGATAATTTTTTTGTTATTCCATTTTCCTGCTATTTCCTCAAAAGTGATACACTCTTACTATTCTTTCAGTAGTTATCTTAGGGATTAGAGCATGTATTCTTGGCTTATCAAATCTAGTATTAATTGGTTCTTTCAGGCTGTAGCCACATAATGAAAATTGATCAAGACATTAGAATAATTTAATTTCATTTACCTGCATTTTAATTAGAATGATTTAATTCCATTTACCTTCCATTTGAATGTTGTGTAATATATATATATATTATAAGCCCTACAAAACACTCTTATGACTCTCTTGCATAACCAATAATTATTTTGATTTACTCACTTATTTAGCTGTTGTAGCACTCTTCAGAAATAGGATAATCCCTTACCCCAAATTTGCTTCGGTTAAGACTGATGATGCCACACCCATATAAAAATGGTATGAAAGGTTTATTACTTTCCTGATATAGCTGTCTGAGGAAAGCAGGGCAGATATCCCAAGCTGTTCTCAAAAATTTGGGAGAGTAGGAAAAAGAGATTGGCTTAAGAGATTGGTTCTTACGATAGTTAGAGGGTGGAGCTGGGATGAGGGATCCTGTACATGAGTCAGAGCTTATCTAGTTTAAATCTTCCCCTGGAACCAAAAGAGGGAGCAAGCACCCAGGCTTTTTTATTAGCATGCTCAGATGGGGAGCAGAAGGGGAAGAGGGAGAAGATGTAGCTTAAAAGCTTTTAGCAGTCAAGTATCAAAACATGGGATCATACTCCTTATTGTATTAACCTTTATTACTTACAGTATTTCTAAGCTTCCATCCGAGGTCTTTTTCATTCTGTCATTTCAGTCTGAAGAACATCCTTTAATGTTTATTTTAGTGTGTCTGCTTCTGGGAAATTGCCTCATTTTATTAATCCATCAATTTTAGAAGATATGAGGTTGACAGTTGTTTTATTTTAACACTTGGAAGATATCATTTCATTGTTAGGTAAGGTTTGTTGTTTTTCCCAAATAGTAAGCTATTGGTCTGGTTGGTATTCTTTTAAAGGTAATATCTTTCTATGACTCATTTTTAGATTTTTGTTCCCATTTTCAGGTTTTAGCAGTTTTTATCATTTAATTCCTCAGTGTGGGTTTCTTTTTCAATTATTCTACCTGGGATTTGTGGTGCTTCTTGAATCAATAGCTTGATGTCTTTCTCTAGTTTGGGGAGGTTCTTCGCTATTATCACTTGAGAATTTGCTTCATTCTGATTATATCTCCCCTTTTATCCTGCTTCAGGCCCATTATTTCTCTTCTCTATATTTAGTACTCCATTTAAACGTTAGGCTTTCTCACTGTGTCTTCTATGTCTTTTACTGTCTCTTCTGTATTTTCCATCATTTCATTTCTACTGACTTCGCTAAGGATTGTCTGGGTAACTAAGTCTCTCTTTGGCTGGGTCAGATCTATTAGGCCCATCTGTTGAGTTTTTTATTTCAGTTCCTGTTTTCAGTTTTAGAGTTTCCATTAACTTTTTCTTCTGCCTAAACAATCTGTCATTTATCCTCTTGAGCATGGTAAACAGATTTACTTTAAAGATTTTATTTATTTATTTGAGAGAGAGAGAGAGTGAGACACAGCATGAGAGGGGAGAGGGTCAGAGAGAGAAGCAGGCTCCCTGATGAGCCAGGAGCCCGATGTGGGACTCAATCCCAGGACTCTGGGATCATGACCTGAGCCGAAGGCAGTCACTTAACCAACTGAGCCACCCAGGCGCCCCCAGATTTACTTTAAAGTCTTTATCTAGATATGCCTATTTCTGAACCCCGTATCAAATAATTTCTATTGCTGTGGGTTTCTGCTGGGTTTTTCTCATATTATCTTGCTCCTTATGGGGCTATTTTTTATTATCTGATAGGAATTACAGCTTTAAATTGTTTATAGAAATAATGTGGTGTCTAAGAGATATTACTTCCTCTATAAAGGCTTCTGAGGGCTCTGTAAGACATCTGAGGGCACAAGAATTCTTGGATGTCTGTAGTCTCTAATAATGTGGTATTACTTTAATTCTGTTTCAGGGATTAAGATAATTCAAGGATGAACTAAAGAACTTGTCTATTTCTTGTTTACTGTTTTCCTTGGGATATATCCCTTTGTGGTCTCATCCCCAAACAAGAGTGTTCACTATGCCTATTCATCACCTGTGGGCTCTGGACTAAAATCTCCTTCCTGTAACCTTATGAAGATGTCAAAGTTTCATTCAGCCTCTCAGTTGCTTATTCCAGAATCAGAAAATTCTACTATGGGAAAAGTGGCCCTAAATTCCAGACTCACTTTTGGCTTCCTCTTGTCCTGGATCCTGGGTGAATAGTTCTTCATTATGTTGTTGGCCCTACACTACCTTCAAGATAATTTTTAAAAAATACTCTTCCCAGTTTTTTAGTTGTCTTTTGTGAGACTATTAGACCAAGTTACATACCAAGTTCTGCCATTACCAGAAGTGGAAGGTAGTGGGTTGCATATTTTAATTTTAGTAGTTAATAGTTTGTTAATTTATACCAGAAATATCACTAGTATATCCAGCCTATTATTTCATAGATACTATTATTTAGGATGAATTAAAAAAATTTTAATCAGTCAATTTGAAGGAGACTAGGAAACAATAGGTCACTGATAGCAAAAATTATGAAATTGGAATGAAATTAATTATGGAAAACTACTCCAGTAGAATTGTGGATGAGAGCTGTCCTGAGGCAATGATGCATGGGGAATGGTAACTTTTTAAAGAGTGTCAGCAGGAGGAACTAGTATTCTCTAGTGAGTAATTAAGGACAGAATACTAATCTAGGAAGTGATTAAGGACAGATTACTAACTACAACTGGACTTTGGCTAATACCCTTATCTCATGCCTGAAGTTAATCAACATCTCACATTTTGCTGATAGGAAGATCTTTGCCACATTTGTCTTTTCCTAAGTTCAGCAATAAATACTCATGGAAGAGAACACCAAAACATATGGAGGGACATGATGATTTAAGTGTCTCCTCTTTGGAATTCCTTTTGCTCTTGTTATTTTCCCATATTTTATTGAGATCTTCTCTCTAGAATTCCAGATGTTATTTTAGTGATTTATTGATTACAAGTTCTACAAAGACTTAACTGATTGAAAGTTTTCAGACAGTCCTAAGTCATTTTAATATATCAGGTATATAAATAAGAGAAATGTCAGCTTCTTAAATTACTTCAAAGCTATTGGTAATGACTTCAATTAATTCAAGAGTTATGCAAACCAAAATGCTCAGTCTTAAAAGAAAGTTGCAGACCTTCCTAGAATTACTAAATTTCTACTAATACTTTTTTTCCAAGAAAGCCACTGTGGCCCTAATTCATTTTTTTTTTTTTTAGTTTTTTTTTTTTTTTTTTTTTAAGAGAGAGCACGAGTGGGGGGGGGGGGGTGGGCAGAAGGAGAGGGAGAAGCAGGCTTCCCACTGAGCAGAGATTCCAGTGCAGGGCTCAATCCCAAGACATTGGGATCATGACCAGAGCCAGAGGCTTAACCAACTAAGCCACCCAAGTGCCTCTCATTTCTTACTGGAGAAAAACGTTTCTATAATATTGAGTTGACAGTTTTGTGGACATGGTGCTGAAAAATAAGTACCCACTCCCCCTGCTTGTGCTCTCTCTCTCTCTGTATCTCTCTCTGTCAAATAAATAAATAAAATCTTAAAAAAAAATCTGTTAATATAATTTGTTTATCAAGTAAAGAAGAGAAAAAAAAAGAAAGTGCTACAGCAAAGATCATGGTAAATGGTGAAAGGTTAAAAAAGCACCCCCTTAAACTTAGGAAAAAGAGAATATATGCACTGTCAACACTTCCATTAAACTCCTAACAGTTAAATTCGAAAAAAAAATTTAATAAAACAAGGTATGAGGATTTGAAAACAAGCAAAAAGTTGTTCATATGCATAAGTGTCATTACTCCATAAAAATTAATCTAAAATCAAATTTTTTGAATTAGAGAATTTGGCAGAATTTACTGGATATAAAATCAATATATAAAAATCAATTGCACTTTTATACAATTAGAAATGGTGATTTTAAAATATACCTTTGAATAAAGTATATAAATATGATAGGATACAATAAAAGATACTTAAACAATTGATTTTCAAGTTGGAAAAAATTTTAATTCACATATCACCCAGCATGTGTAGAAATAAATTCCAAGTGTATTAAAGACTTCATTATATTATGATGAGCTCTGGGTGTTGTTTGTAAGTATTAAATCACTAAATTCTACACACAAAACCAATATTACACTGTATGCTAACTAACTGGAGTTTAAATAAAAACTTGAAAGAAAGACTTCATTATAAAAAAGCAAAACTTTAAAATTCTCATGACAAAATTTAATAATATCTTTATGACCTTGGTGTAGACAAGGATTACTTATACCATATAGAAAAAGCACTACCTATAAAAGAAAACACTGATGGACTTGTCTACATTAAAATCAAAACTTCTTTTTTTTAATTTAATTTTATTTTATTATGTTATGTTAGTCACCATACAGTACATCATTAATTTTTGATGTAGTGTTCCATGATTCATTGTTTGCATATAACACCCAGTGCTCCATGCAATACATGCCCTCCTTAATACCCATCACTGGGCTAACCCATCCCCTCCACCCCCATCTCCTCTAAAACCCTCAGTTTGCTTCTTGGAGTCCATAGTCTCTCATGGTTTGTCTCCCCCTCCGATTTCCCCCCCTTCATTTTTCCCTTCCTTCTCCTAATGTCCTCCATGCTATTCCTTATGTCCCACAAATAAGTGAAACCATATGATAATTGACTTTCTCTGCTTGACTTGTTTCACTTAGCATAAGCTCCTCCAGTCCCATCCATGTTGATGTAAAAGTTGGGCATTTATCCTTTCTGATGGCTGAGTAATATTCCATTGTATATGTGGACCACATCTTCTTTATCCATTCATCTGTTGAAGGGCATCTCGGCTCTTTCCACAGTTTGGCTATTGTGGACATTGCTGCTATGAACATTGGGGTGCATATGGCCCTTGTTTTCACTACATCTGTGTCTTTGGGGTAAATACCCAGTAGTGCAATTGCTGGGTCATAGGGGAGCTCTATTTTTAAATTTTTGAGGCACCTCCACACTGTTTTCCAAAGTGGCTGTACCAACTTGCATTCCCACCAACAGTGTAAGAGGGTTCCCCTTTCTCCACATCCTCTCCAACATTTGTTGTTTCTTGCCTTGTCAATTTTTCCCATTCTAATTGGTGTAAGGTGGTATCTCAATGTGGTTTTGATTTGAATTTCCCTGATGGCTAATGATGATGAACATTTTTTCATGTGTCTGTTAGCCATTTGTATGTCTTCTTTGGAGAAGTGTCTGTTCATGTCTTCTGCCCATTTTTTGACTTGATTATTTTTTTTTTGGGTGTTGAGTTTGAGAAGTTCTTTATAGAACTTGGAAATCAGCACTTTGTCTGTAGTGTCATTTGCAAATATCTTCTCCCGTTCTGTGGGTTGCCTCTTTGTTTTGTTGACTGTTTCCTTTGCTGTGCAGAAGCTTTTCATCTTGATGAAGTCCCAAAAGTTCATTTTTGCTGTTGTTTCACTAGCCTTTGGAGATGTATCTTGAAAGAAGTTGCTGAGGCCAATGTCGAAGAGGTTACTGCCTATGTTCTCCTCTAGGATTTTGATGGATTCCTGTCTCACATTGAGGTCTTTCATCCATTTTGAGTTTATCTTTGTTTATGGTGTTAGGGAATGGTCGAAATTCATTCTTCTGTATATAGCTGTCCAATCTTCCCAGCACCATTTATTAAAGAGACTGTCTTTTTTCCATTGCACATTTTTTTCTGCTTTGTCAAAGATTATTTGACCATAGAGTTGAAGGTCCATATCTGGGCTCTCTATTCTGTTCCATTGGTCTATATGTCTGTTTTTGTGCCAGTACTATGCTGTCTTGGTGATCACTGCTTTGTAATATAGCTTGAAATATGGTAACGTGATGCCCCCAGCTTTGTTTTTCTTTTTCAACATTTCCTTGGCGATTCGGGGGTCTTTTCTGGTTCCATACAAATTTTAGGATTGTTTGTTCCAGCACTTTGAAAAGTGTCATTGGAACTTTGATCGGGATGATGTTGAAGGTATAGATTGCTCTGGGTAGCATAGACATTTTAATAATGTTTATTCTTCCAATCCATGAGCATGGAATGTTTTTCCATCTTTTTGTGTCTTCTTCAATTTCTTTCATGAGTGTTCTGTAGTTCCTAGAGTATAGATCCTTTACCTTTTTGGTTAGGTTTATTCTGAGGTATCTATGGTTTTTGGTGCTATGTAAATGGAATCGTTTTTCTAATTTCTCTTTCTACAGTTGCATTGTTAGTGTATAAGAAAGCAACTGATTTCTGTGCATTGATTTTGTATCCTACCACATTACTGAATTGCTGTATGAGTTTCAGTAATTTGGGGGTGGAGTCTTTTGGATTTTCCATAAAGTATCATGTCATCTGCAAAGAGAGAGAGTTTGACTTCTTCTTTGCCAGTTTGAATATCTTTTATTTCTTTTTGTTGTCTGATTGCTGTTGCCAGGACTTCTAGTACTATGTTGAACAATAGTGGCGAGAGTGGGCATCCTTGACATGTTCCTGATCTTAAGGGAAAGGCTCTCATCTTTTCCCCGTTGAGGATGATATTTGCTGTGAGTTTTTCATAGATGGATTTTATGAACTTGAGGAATGTTCCCTCTATCCCTGTACTCTGAAGAGTTTTAATTAGGAAAGGATGCTGTATTTTATCAAATGCTTTTTCTGCATCAATTGAGAGGACCATATGGTTCTTCTCTCTTCTCTTATTAATGTGTTCTATCACATTGATTGATTTGGGGATGTTGAACCACCCTTGCATCCCGGGATAAATCCCACTTGGTCATGGTCAATGATCCTTTTAATGTATTGTTGGATCCTATTAGCTAGGATTTTGTTGAGAATTTTGGCATCCATAGTCATCAGGGATATCGGTCTGAAATTCTCCTTTTTGATGGGGTCTTTGCCTGGTTTGGGGATTAAGGTAATGCTGGCCTCATAGAATGAGTCTGGAAGCTTTCCTTCTGTTTCTATTTTTTGAAACAGCTTCAGGAGAACAGGTATTATTTCTTCTTTGAATGTTTGGTAGAATTGCCCAGGGAATCCATCAGGCCCTGGACTCTTGTTTTTTGGGAGGTTTTTGATCACTGCTTCAACTCGTTACTGGTTTTTGGCCTATTCAGGTTGTCAATTTCTTCCTGTTTCAGTCTTGGTAGTTTATAGGTTTCTGGGAAGGCATCCATTTCTTCCAGGTTGCTTAATTTATTGGCATAAAATTGTTGATAATAATTTCTAATAATTGTTTCTATTTCCTTGGTATTAATCATGATCTCTCCCCTTTCATTCATAATTTTATTAATTTGGGTCCTTTCTCTCTTCTTTTGGATAAGTCTGAGCAGTGGTTTATTGATCTTACTAATTCTTTTAAAGAACCAGCTTCTAATTTCATTGATCTGATCTGCTGTGTTTCTGGTTTCTAATTCATTGATCTCTGCTCTAATCTTAATTATTTCTCTTCTAATGCATGGCTTAAACATCGTTTGTTGCTTTTTCTGTATTCTTTAAGGTGTAAAGTTAGTTGGTGAATTTGGGATTTTTCTGTTTTTTTGAGTGAGGCTTGGTGGCTATGTATTTCCCCCTTAGGACCGCCTTTGCAGTATCCCATAGGTTTCGGATCAATGTGTTTTCATTCTCATTGGTTTCCATGAATTGTTTAAGCTCTTTGATTTCTTGGTTGACCCAAACATTCTTGAGCAGAGTGGTCTTTAGCTTCCAAGTGTTTGAATTTCTTCCAAATTTTTTCTTGTGATTGAGTTCCAGTTTTAAAGCATTATGCTCTGAGAATATGCAGGGAATAATCTCAGTCTTTTGGTATTGGTTGAGACCTGATTTGTGACCCAGTATGTGGTCTATTCTGGAGAAAGTTCCATGTGCACTCAAGAAGAATGAGTATTCTGTTGTTTTAGGGTGGAATGTTCTGTGTATATCTATGAGGTCCATCTGGTGCAATGTATCATTCAAAGCTCTTGTTTCTTTGTTGATTTTCTGCTTAGATGATCTGTCCATTGCTGAGAGTGGAGTATTGAGGTCTCCTACAATTAACGTATTGTTATCAATATGACTCTTTATTTTGGTTAACAGTTGGCTTATGTAGTTGGCTGCTCCCATGTTGGGGGTATAGATATTTACAATTGTTAGATCTTCTTGTTGGATAGACCCCTTAAGAATGATATAGTATCCTTCTGTGTCTCTAACTACAGTCTTTAGCTTAAAATCTAATTTATCTGATATAAGAATTGCTACCCCAGCTTTCTTTTGAGGTCCGTTGGCAGGGAAGATGGATCTCCATCCCTTCACTTTCAATCTGGATGTATCTTTAGGGTCAAAATGAGTTTCTTGTAGACAGCAGGTTGGGTCCTGTCTTTTTATCCAATCTGCAACCCTGTGCTGTTTTATGGGAGCATTTAGGCCATTCATATTGAGGGTGATTATTGAAAGATATGAATTTATTGTCATCATGTTGCCTGTGAAGTCCTTGTTTCTATAGACTGTCTCTTTAAATTTCTGTTGTATATTACTCTTGGGGTCTTTCTCCTTTTATGGAACCCCCCTTAATATTTCTTGCAGGACCAGCTTAGTGGTCACATATTCTTTCAGTTTCTGCCAGTCTTGGAAGCTTCTTGTCTTTCCATCCATTCTAAATGACAGCCTTGCCGGGTAAAGTATTCTTGGCTGCTTGTTCTTCTCATTTACTACCCTGAATATGTCTTTCTAGCCCTTTCTGGCTTGCCAAGTCTCTGTGGATAGGTCTAATGTTATTCTGATATTCCTCCCTCTGTACGTAAGGAATCTCTTCCTTCTAACTGCCCTTAAGGTGGTTTCCTTGGTTCTAAGATGTGCGAGTTTTACTATTACATGCCGGGGTGTTGGTCTGTTTTCTTTGATCTTGGGAGGGGTCCTCTCTGCCTCTAGGACACAATGTTTGTTTCATTCCCCAGACTAGGGAAGTTCTCTGCTATGATTTGCTCAAATATATCTTCTAGTCCTCTCTCTCTCTTCACCCCCTCAGGGATCCCCACTTCTGACATTGGAATGTTTCATGGCGTCACTTATTTCTCTAATTCTGTTTTCGTGGATTTTGAGCTGTTTCTTCCAGGCCTCTTCTTTTTCCTTATTTTCTGTCAGTTGGTCTTCTAGATCATTAATTCGTTCTTCGAATGCGTTTACCCTAGCTGTTAGATTATCTAGATTAGATTGGATCTCACTGATAGCATTTTTAAGTTCTGCCAGTTCAGCTTTCATTTCTGCCCTTAGAGACCCTATGCTGCCATTAATCGATTTCTCCATTCTAGCTATCATCTTCATACCTGTTACCCTGAAGCCCCTTTCTGACATCTTGGTTATATCTGTATCCACTTGTAAATCTGTGGCCGAATTCACAGTCTCTGAGTCTTTCCTATTTTGTGGGTTCCTCCTCCTGTTATTCTGTTGAGGGGTGGTTGAGGGAACGTACAGAGTCCAAATTATTGATCACAACCCCGGGAAAATGCACCTGTTTTATAGGGACCTTACAGTTGTCAACCTCTTGTTCTCCCAGCCTGTCTTCTGCCACACTGTTACTCAGGCAACCCTGTTTGGGCAGAGTTGCCTTGGCCCCTGTGGGGGGTATGGGCTCAGTGAAAACCAGTTTTGGGGGGCTTTTGTTCTCTGGTGGCTTTCCCTGGTGGCTTTCCATGTCTCTTTCGAGAGTCAGAGCAGAAGAGACCATTTCCAACCCTCTGCCTCAGAGCAGAGAGATCGCAGTCTGTTCTTCAGTGAGCTCTCCAGGCCACACTATCTCCGTTTCTGTCTGTGCTGCTAAAAACTGCAGTGTCCTGGGTTGTGTGCCCCTCAGCAGCACTCCCAGTCTTTGCCTCTAGGTCGGGCACGTCTCTGCCCTTTGTGCTTCTAAAACTGCCAACTGCCTCCAGTTCACACAGGTGGCCCGCTGCTCCAGGTTTCAGTCCGGGACGCTGCCCTGACGTCCTTTCCCCAGTGCTACCGGTCTGTGAGTCTGTGCTCCGTCCCCAGCACAGGAGGCTTTCGCTCATCAGCAGTGTAGGATCCCACAGGCTCCCTCCCCCTTCTGTTTATCTTCCAATATCTGCCCGGGAATCACGGCTCTCTGCTTTGTACATCTAAGCCAGCCACCTGTGATATTCTGTTTGTAGAGATTTTATTTATTTATTTATTAGAGAGCGAGCGAGAGAGAAACAGCATGAGAGAGGAGAGGGTCAGAGGGAGAAGCAGGCTCCCCGCTGAGCCGGGAGCCCGATGTGGGACTCGATCCCAGGACCCTGGGATCATGACCTGAGCCGAAGGCAGTCGCTTAACCAACTGAGCCACCCAGGCTCCCATATTCTGTTTGTAGAGATCCAGGTATATCTTCTTACCTCTCAGGCTAATTTTGTGGGTGTTCAGAGTGGTCTGGTAGATATCCAGCTCAATTCAGGGGACTAGTTGGAGTACGGTCCCCTACTCCTCCACCATATTTTCCCTTCCCTAAAATCAAAACTTCTGTTTGTCAAACATACCATTTCAAAATTGAAAAGGCAAGCCACAGTTAAGAGAATGTATTTGAAACACATATAACCAATAAAGAAAGGAATATTATTGAAAATGTATAAAAATTTTCCATGCCTCCTAAAAAGCAATGCAAAAATTATAAATAATCCAGCAGAAAAAGACCTCAAAGAGACATTTAGCTATATCAGAGAGGAGGACATATGACTGGCCCACAGACATATGCAGTATGTAAACAGAGAAATACAACAAATACAAATGTCACTGAGATATCCACCTGATTGGCAGTGGTGTTAATATGTCTGACAATACCAAATGTTTCAGTTTTGTGGAACAATAAGAACTCTTACATATTTTTGGCTGAAGTATAAATTGGTATAATTACTTTAGAAAAGAAATCATGTGTTAGTGAACACATTTGAAAATCTATAAACCTTATGACCCCAAAATTTCACTCCTTGTATATATTCCAAAATACATTTTCATGTATACATTGGAAGACACATAAAAGGGTTTTTAGAAGCATTGTGTAAAATAGGAAAAATAAACAAGTACTGGAAACAGCTGTAATGGATAGATAAATTTATACACACACACACACACACACACACACACACAGTGGAACACTATATAGCACTGATGAGTGAACAACACTATACACATTAACATGGATGAAATCTACAAGTAAAATCTTGAACTCCAAAAAATATGTCACAAAAGAATACATAGTTTATGGTTTTCTTTATATAAAGTTCAAAAACATACAAAACAAAGCAATATATTCATGGGTTGTGGTACATTGTATTATTTATTCAAAATATTCACTATCCTGTCTGTGTTGTGCATTTTATTTTTTACAACACTGATGTCAGTCAGTCATGTGACTTACTTTTGAAATCGAATGTGAGCGGAAGTGATGTATGCCACTTCAGAGAATAAACTTTAAGAATCATTGTGTGGTTGTGCCATCACCCTCCTCCATCTGCCACAAGCATAGCATATCCTAGATAGGGTCTGTTCTCTTCATCCTGGAAGAGTACAGGGAATAAAGCCCACAGTCAATGTAGAATTATGTAACATGAGTAAAAAAATACTTCTTTGTTTTTGTAAGCCATAGAGATTATTACCTTACAGTAGATGCTGACATAACAAAAGCCCTAAAATATGTCCCACTGACTTCGTTGCAGACTAGTGGGTAGCAGGATTAGAGGCTAGAAGGATGGCAACTAATTATGCAGTGGGAGAATATTTAATGAAACTATAGTGACAATAACATAAAAAGCAGATAATATACTGAATGACTTTGTGACATGAGGCTGAGACATTGGGAAACAGAATATTACTAGCAATTCCTAGTTGCTATTGGCTGCATTTGGCATGGTTGTACAGAAAAAGAAATGAGCTCACAAAAGGATTGGCCAATTTGTAAGCAAAGGTGAAACGAAATGAAAGAAAGTCAGAAAGCTGGGGACTTAGGGGGTTGGAAGATGCAACTTATTCTCATAACCAAAAGTAAAGCTGAGAATACCTCTGAGTGACAACAGCTGATTAAAACTCAGCTTTGAGGAGTCATAGACCAAATCAAAGATGCCAAGGGTGCCTTTTGTTGAACTGATAATGGCAATAGCTAATAAATCTTCTCAGGTGCACAAATGGATTAAAAGAGCCTAAGCATATGGCTCCCCCACAGAAGTCTGATAGCTAAACAACAACAACAACAACAACAACAACAAAATCCTCTGTGTAAGTCCACAGAAAGAGAAGCATGTCCTGAAAAAAATTGCCAATGTTGCTGTTGGTACAAATAGCTGATGAAGTTGTTGAGAGATTCATAATGCCAAAATAGCCATCAGCCTAGATTAAAGGAGACTGTATCTGTTCTAAGAGCAAGAAGAAAATTGTCACCCCCAAGAAAGCATATTTTCAATGCCCTTTTCAAATGTGGTCCAATGAAGAGAAGGGATAAGGAAAAACTGCCAGAGGGTAGAGCCAAGAGTTGTCTAGAAGCATGGAATGGGGAGCTGGACACAGAGAGTGGAATGAGCCTAATCAAGAGGCATTGATAGAGGGTCTTACAATTACCCAGTGCTCAGAACTGCTATGTTTAGCAAATAGTTTTAGTTTTAGTTCATGGGTCTACAAATGAAAAGGAGCTATATCTGGATCAGATATTAAGGTGATGATAGAATCCCGGATCTAGAATCTGGTGCTGTGATGGGATACATCATTTAATGTTTTCCTTGGGGATGGAGAGAGTGTATTATTACATGAAAGAGTGAAATGAGTATTTGTGACCAAGAGAGCAAACTGTGGTCAATGTTACTATTGTTTTTCACTCTTCACTATCATTTCCTGTAAGGGGATTATACATCCCTGTCCTTTGCTGTATATCTTGTTGTGTCCCTCTCTGGGATACACCTTCTTACTGATAACAGGTTTGGCCAGTGAAACATGATGGGATTGATATGTGCCATTTTCTAGCAGAAGTTTTAAGAGTTATCACATGGTTTTTGCCACTGCTCCTTTTCCTTCATAATAAGACTGAGATGGGTGCTACTCCTTTAGCCTGAGTCCTGAAATTAAGAAGACATGGAACAGAGCCAAAACTGACTCATAGGCATACAGCCAACCAGCACCAAATGTATACTTGAGCAAAAAAGTCAACATTCTTTGTATATGTTACGACTGTAGCATAATTTAGCAAAGCATTAATACAGGAATATACATAAGTGAGAAATATTGAAAGGAAAAATGAAATAATTTTAAGCAGAAAATTTGGGACAATGGTTCTCTTTAGTGGAGAGGCAGGAGGATACAGGGAGAAGCACAAGGTATTTATTTAGGTGGTGGGTATATGGGTGTTCACTGTATCATTCTTTCACTTTGCAAATATAGTAGGTAGATAGATGGATAGATAGAGTACATTGTATGGTACATATATATGCACATGTGCAAAAATGCACACACATATATACCTATGTATATTCTGTATATGAATATACTTATGTATGTATGTATATATACTTTCTGTTATTTTATGAAACATTTCATAATTATAAAATGGGGAAAGTATATTAAACTTATGAAATAATAAACTAACACCTTCTTTGACCCATGCTTCTTCCCAAAACCACACTAGAATAACAGTAGAACTGTATAACTAAATAAACTATATAGAACTATATAAATAAATTGCCAAAACAGGGGCACTTGGGTGGCTAAATCGGTTAGGCATCTGACTTGGTTTCCAGTCAGGTCGTGATCTCAGGGTCCTGGGATTGAGCCCCGTGTCGGGCTCTGCTCTCGGCATAGAGTTTGCTTGTCCTTCTCCCTTGCCCTCTGCTCCTTCCCCCCTCCCCTTGCACTCTCTCTCTCAAATAAATAAATAAAATCTTTTTTTTTTTTTATTTGGGAAAACAACACAAAGACGAGGAAAATGGGAGAGGAAAAACAGCAACAACATTTTGACTTAGGTCAGAGAAAGCTGAAGGTTAGACTAGTATCTTGAGAAGCCCCATCTCCATCCAAATGACTCAAATCAAATTACTCCGGAAAAGATCATGAACTGTAGGTAATGTGTCCCTCTGAAGATGGTGTTCAGTTAATGCTGAAAACAGGAGTTACCTTAAAATCCTATAATTCACAGTTGGACCCCCAGATCCATTCCTCTACCACAAGCAGGTGAGTTACTTATTCTCTACCTACAGAAGACTGGAGGTTTACTTTTGAAGACACTGAACTTTAGGACATCAGGCAAAGCCGATCCAGAAAAGATCATATTTAAAAACTGGGAGATCAAATAATAATCCTCAGTAAAAAAAATGTTCCTCCAGTTTTTACATTTTCAGTGCCAGATGACTCTGAAAGAATAAGCAGTTAATGCTACAAAGAGATTAAAATGCATTCTTCTAGGGCTGTTACAACTCCTAAAATGTGGATATATAGGGAATCCTGAGTCATTCAAAAAATATTCTTTGAGTAGCTACTATGTGGCATGAATCGCCCTAAGCAAAAGGAATACAAGAAAGAAATTGTCCCTTGCTCTCAAGAGGTGAGTGTTTGATGGTCTGAGGAGACATTAAACAAATACTTACATGAATAATTAATGAATGAGAATTATAAAAAGTGCTTCATTGGTGACCAACCATTCTGGTAAATATTTTGTACATAAAGAAATACTTAAAAGCTCTGACATGGGTGTTGGCTAATCAAAATGGACACCAGTGGTGAATGGTGCCGGGATCTCCCGGCTAAATAGCATCACTGAATATATTAAGTAATAGCCTTTCACATAAAGTTTGGTTATTCCACATTTATTATTAAAATCGCCAAAATAAAAGGAAAATTCTTACGGGACATACTTGTCTAAAGGTCAGACTATGATATTAAAAACAGTTGATCTGTAACGCCATTCTTGAGGTCAGATGATATGTCATCCTACTTAAACACAATGAACTCAGCTGATTTTCCACACCAATAGGACAAGTGTCCTAGTAGAAATAATTGTCAAACCCTGAGTGATTAGATGACCGAATAACTCCACAATGCTCATTGCGTTTTTATATGATGTTAAAATTATTATTTTAAGGGACAGGGATCAGAGTCAGCAGTCAGGGAAATGTCGAATTCAGCTTTTTGAGATGGCAATATTAAGACCTGGAGCTAATACAGAAGTTAGTTTTGTTTTGTTTTCCCCCTTCCCTTCACTGTAGCGTCTGGGGTCTTAAATTTGGATTATGGAAGTCAGAAGGGGTAGGAGTCTAAAGGGTTTAAAGAAATCACCTATGGAGTGGAGGTTAAAAAAGAGTCCTCTTGATGTGTTTTGAATTCTTCGAGAGTATCTAAGCAGCCTTTTTTCTTTCCTCACTCTGCTCTTTCTGCTTCCCTCATGCTCTTTCTCTCTCCTATCCCCCATTCCAGACTTCAAGGTGACCTCCTCCTCGTGGTGGGTAAATGATAGATGAGAGGGACCACCCGGCTGGGCCTACCACACTGCAAGTGCCACCCCGGGTCCAGTAGGGTTCAGAGAGGCCCCCCCATTTAGAACGCTTTGTATTTTTTGTTACACTGTTCTCCCAGCACTGGATAAAAAACATGGCATGAACAATAGAGCTGTGTGAGATTTAAAATATCTGAATACATAATAATTTCACCCAGCTTTCAGAAAAAACTAAAAAGTAAATAACAAAAACCACTCCTCGGAATGTGTGAACCTAAATTTTCGGTCACTTTGGAAGCATTTTCTTCTTTTTCTAGTTTTTCATTATTTAGGCTAGTTGGCAATAAAACAGCATTTAATTATACATAAACGTGAGAACTCTGGTGAGAGAATATGGGTTGTGATCTAGTCAGAACTAGTTTGAGGCCAGAAATTGTTCATTCTTGATGCTTTCATTCTTATCTGCTTTCCCCCTATTTATTTTGTACTTTTATTTTTCCCTGAAGTTTTTCTTTCTTGACTTTTACTTTTTTTTTTTTTTTTTTGGTATATGGTCTTCATATTCTGTTCCCTTTCATTATTTTCTCTTTTTAAAAGTCCCACCTTTACTGAAGTACAAGCGGTTTCCTTGCAGGAAAAAAAAAAAGAAAGAAAACTATTTTGTTCAGGAAATAATTGCTCAAAATTGGCAGGGTTTTTTTTTTTTTTTTTTTTTTTTCCCTTGCAGCGATGTAAATTATAGTCACATTAATGAGATCACATTTTATAGTGAAAGGTACTTTCAGGAAAGGGATGATAAAAACATGCTCCATTTAAACCTGAAGCTTCTCCTGGAAGTGCGTTGTGGACTTCATTTGAATAAAATTTATCCTGTGAATCTGTTGCTTCTTAGGGATTTTGAGAAAGTACCCTGTTCTTCCTGTCAGTGGCAGGCAGCATCTCTTTAATTTTATTTCCAATAATATTGCAGTACTCCAGTACTCATTTTAAAGATAGATGGATTTTTTTTCTCTCATAAAGAAGAACATTGTGGGGGAAAAAACGCTGGATGTGATTTCAAAAAATGTCAAAATATGTCAAACGCAGATACCACTCAAGGGTTTCATTAACTGAAGCTTTGGTGATAAGTGTCATCTTGTCAAAGACCCACCCATCTCTTCCAATACATTACCAAATGTACTAATTTCCTTGCCGAGCTTGATGTTTATTGTATAGCTGAAATTGAAAATGGTCGGTAATGGAGTGAGCTTCAATCCAAGACCAATTCTGAATCTAAATTACTTGCTTCTTTCAATAGCATCGACAGAGGAGAGCTTTATGCACCTTGTACCTAATCAACCCTTACTGTGACCCTAAATTCAGCAGTCTTCAGAGATTAATAATAAAATCCTCAGTTCAAACAATTATTTGCCCTGAACAAGTTGCCCATTTCTTATGCTGGGAATGAAAGAATGTGACATTATTTTTTAAAAGCTCTGCATGTTGTGGCCCACCATTTATTTTTGATCTCTGACCCCCCCGTTGCAGCCTGATTGCAAATCCCACATGCTTACTTGAATATTTTTTGGGGGTGGGTGGGGGTGGTGAGATTTCTTTGTTAGCATTTTAATATGCCTGTTCTCATTCCATATCCCTTCATGGTTCTGGTTTTCACAAAATAAATGAGATATATTTTATCAATATATATTTCTAAAGTGTATATTGATCGTGGAAAGCATGACCTAATTCTGGCTTTCTATAGAACTACTCTGAGTCTCTAGAAAATAAATTCTCTGGAAAAATCAACTATATCTCTACTTTCTCAAAGAACCAGATTCAGAGAATGTCTTAATAGAGACTCAACCGTAACTAATCTTTTAATCAATTGCTTTTCTTACTCAATTTTATTTGGCAGTATAGTTTATAGCTCTTGAATGAAATTAGCTGAGCAATATCAAATTCTTTTACTCATATTTACAATGAAAACTATTTCTTATATTGAATGCCAGAGGGGTTTTGTTGTTGTTGTTGTTGTTATTGGTTTTTTGTTTTTGTTTTTGTTTGGTATCTCCAACTTCCTTGTGTCCAGTTAGTATTCATTAGTATGGTTATGATAATAGAAAAGCTCAATTCCTGCTCTTCATACCATTAGGGGGTTGGGGGAGAGTTCCGAACCAAAACAGTAAAGGAAATATTTGGACACCCTAAATGGCTCCTTTGATTCATCAGCGAGAGCCAGTCTTCTGTCCAGGAGCCTGCTGGGTGAGGCAAGAGACCCATGGTGCATTGCTGCCCTAGAAACTCTGCCTGACATTTGACCTTGTCAACATTTCCTCTGGCTGTCTGCTTTTGGAGGGAAACCCTCCCGGAGGACTGCCCTGCTTGACAGAATGAGTGTCTCCAGAAGATTCTCCTGTCTTTTGAATGCATTTTTTATGCCCAACAGCAATAATGGCCATCTAAGTATTGATTATATAATATGTCTGCTGAGGTGGCAAGTTACATTATTGTTGCAAGAGGCTGAGAGGATGAGAAACTAGGTTATCTATAAACTCTCTCAGCCGTGGAGCATTTCTTCTAGTGAGGGTCAATATACAAAGCTATCTTTGGACCTTATTTTACCTTATTCTGTGATTCCAAATGATGGATAATGCAGTGAGATGGCCAGCATGTTCCAAGTTCTTTGAAAACAGCCTCATGTTTACCGTGGAATGGACATAACTTGTTCATCACCACAAGGGGACAGTAGTCTTATGGAGGTCTGATACATGAGGAAGGCTAGGAATTGCCCAGGGTGGTACCCTATCAGGGCACCCAGATGCTAATTAGCAGCAGTGAATTGGCTAAGTAGACTTTGAAAGGCAGTCAGGACATAATCTAATACTTTTTCTTTCATCCAAAAAAATACAATAGATGGTATATAGTAAGTCTGCTGTGTATAGTAACAGCAATAAGGACACTGAGCTTTTATTATAAACTGAATTACATCCCCTGTGTGGGGACACTAGAGAGCCTATCGTATAGTAAGAATTCAGCTGAGATCACAAGCTTGCCTCACCTAAACCTTCTGTGATGTGATGAGAATGACTTTTGGTTACCGTACATCAAAGAGGGTCTAGCAGGCTAAACAGTGATTGATCCATTCTCCTCTTTCAAGTCCTCTCTTCAAAAATAGCTTTAAAGCAATCATCTAATAAGTGTCAGAATAGAAGATAGAAAATGTTAGTACAAGTGCTAGGCATATGTCTACACTAGCTAAATTTTCTGCAAGATGTTCAATGACTGAATAAGGTTTCTAGAGTAAATGCTATCATCTCCTAAGAGGCAAGAAGTACTAAATGGGCTGGCACTGACATGGAAACAATGCTGAGATTTAAAGTGATTTAAGGCAAAATACTGTGATTTGCTCAACTAGCAGAGAATTCTGTTAAGAAAATTTGGAGTAATTTTATTTATATACAAAATCTGGTAGAGGGCTTGCATATGTACACAGAGGCAATAGTATTTTCACAATATTCATTCACAGAACCACATTTATTAAGTTTCCTTCTAAGATGAAAGCTGAGTTCAAGGGACCAACCATGTGAGTGACCCAGTGTGGGGGTCATTAGAGCTGTTCACAAATATTTTTATTCCCTTCTTTGTCCTTGCTTCCCTCAAGTCAGATCTGGCTACATGATTTGCTTTGAATGAAATAGGAGATGAAGGGACTTGTGTGCCATCCAGATGGAAGCTCTAAGAGCTAGCGGAGGAATTGTCACATCCTTGTCTCCCTGTCTTGCTGACTGTGGAAGCATGAGTCAACAGGACGAGCAAGAAATAAACCTGCATTATGTTAAGTCACTGAGATTTGGGGGCTGTTTGTTACCACACCATAATCCAGCCTATCCAGACAGACACATCCAGTGACACTAAGTAACTTAATAGTTCCATTAGGTCTCTGAGTAATGTAAAATGGTATATATAGTAGGGTAGCATTGGGGATCAGATGCCTTCATTTATACAGGCAACAAATACTTATTAAGTATACACTATGTGCCAGACAGAGTACATGGGGATAACAGATCACTGCTGAATGTGGTTTGATGTGTTACCCTTTGTTACCTCTTTGCTAAATCCCTGAGGAGCAGATGAGTAATAAGGCTCAAAGTGTTCACTGCTTTAACATAACTGATGAAGACACACAAAAAAAAAATCTAAGATTAGTGATGTCTTTACTTTTTTTTTTCTTTTAATGAATGACATTATTTCAGATAACAATATACTGGAGGAAGAAAATGGACTCATTTCAGAAAATCCCGAGATTTCTTATGTTGGCCAAAATCTATAATTCTTAACCCCTACAGTTCAGCTGTTCCCCAACCACATCAGGCACTTCCCAGGTCTGCACTCTGGTTCAGGCTGTGCTCTGCCTTGAACACTCTTCTTAGCCCCTTCTTATCTTTCAAAGATCAGGTCAAATGGCTTTCCTTCCCTGGAACTGTGTTCTCTCCGCCTCCCCACAGCATCAGATACATACCTCTACTTAGCACTTATTTCAGTCTGCTTTACATTATGATTATTGTTTACATGATATAACTTCCTGTGGTAAGACTCGATCCCCCCACTCCATTAAGGCTGTACATTCTTTGTGAGTAAAGGCGTTTGTTTTATCCTGCTTTATATATCTCCAGTCTGACTCCCCTCCCTACAGTTCAATACATGTTCATTGATATTTGAATTGATTTGAGAGATTTGTTTGGGTGTGATCATGGATTTCTTAAAACAGATCGCAACTGCCCCGGTTTGGAATATTGAAGAAACAAAGAAACCCTTTCAGCTCTAAGAAGGGCGGTTGTAAAGCTGATACTTTTGGCTACTCTTGGGGGAATTAGTTCTCTTTTGGCCAAGGACCAAAGCCTGCCTCCTGAACACCCATCACACTTAGCTAATTTCCATTCTCCCCAGGGACTAAGACAGAAAGACAAAAGAGGAAGGAAGTAGGCATTTCAGAAGAAATGAAACCCACCCACAAAGAGCCAGTTAAAAGGGAGAAATGAGGAGGGTAGGAGGGAGTTGGTGTTTAAAAAAAAAAAAGAAAAAAATGAATGCAGAATTTAAATTGCATTTCATTATCCATCTTCCCTGTATCATACCAATAACTCTCTTGACTTGCTATCCCTCCCCAGGATAAGTCCTGGTGGCTCAAAGCTAGTTGCTACTGAAGCAGTGATCAGAAGCCCCCAGTATTTGTGCGAAAGATGCCAAGCCACTAGGTTCAGCCCTTCTCTATCCCCTTCCCATATCCCCTTCCTCACTGGACCCTAGCGTCTACCAGCCAGGACACCTGCTCTTTCCTGAAAGTTTACCCCATGAGTAATAAATATGAGAGAGAAGCATATGGTTTTTCCCTCCTGTTTTATCAGCTGCTTTAAATCTTCTCCATTCAGTTTCTTGCCTGTCATTCTTCAGCAGGATTGAGAAAACCAATGACTTTGGCTTCAAAGAGATGGAGGACTGAATCCTGGTTCTCCCACAAACTTGCCTTAAATACCTCAGAATGTTACTCAACCATTTCCATGTTTCCTAATTTTATAAAATAGAGTTAAGTATGCCTGTGTAAAGTGATTTCTGTAAGGATATGAGATAGAGTTGTAAAGTCACATAGTTGGTGCTCAGTAAATTTATTGTTATTGCCAATAAATATTTTTCAACTTTTTTTCCTCCTCTCTGTGGTGTTTCCACTATGATGCTCTTGGTTGTGTCCTAATGATCTTATATCTCATATCATGTGGTTTCTTCTAAGTCACCTTTCTAAAAGTAGAGATCAGAGCATGGCACCTTCACAAGACCCATTCCATAACTCCAAAACTATTAAAAACTTTCCAGTCATTCTTTGAGGTCTATAAGAAAAACCTTAACCCAGTTGTCTCATGAAGGCTGAAGCAATCTGGCATCTGTATCCAGCTGCATTGCCCATTGTTCTCCAAGTTTTAACTGAGAGAAATTGTTTCTCTAAGGAATCCCAAAGAGTCACACCTCTCAGGGTCCATGTAATAGTCCACCTCCCATGTTGAGACTGGGTTTGGCCTGTGACTTGCTTTGACCACCAGGAAGTCAGCACATGTGACCCAAGCAAAAGCCTAAGTGTTTATACACTGGGGCTTCCCATCTTGAAACTCTGCTGGTATCATGTGAAGAAGTGCAGTCTGTTCAGCCGCTTTAGAATGAATGACTTCTTGGAGAGAGTTGCCCAGCTATCCTGGATATCCCAGCTGAGCCTAACCCAAGCCAATGCAGCTACCCGAGTGCACCCAGCCAAAGGCTTGCAGAGAAACCATCCAGCCAACCCACACACTTAAGAGAAATATTAAAGCATTGTTGTTTGAAGCCCTGTTTCAGAGTAGTTTGTTACACAGCAGTAGGTAACTGATACAGTGCCTTTTTTCTCCAAAATAATGAGCAATTATAGTTCTTTGAAAACATCATTTTTTGTCACATATCACATTCCTTTGAAAATGCTATTTCTTGAGCTTGTAATGCCCTTCCCTTGTCTGTAACTCTTTGTATCCCAGCATATGCAGTGGAGCTGGCATATACTAAGTGCTCAATAAAGGCTGAATGAATACACTGAGAATGTCAAAATATGCCACAAAGCCTTCAAAGGTGTACATTACATCCACCATTGTTCTGATTGGAAGTCTAGAGAGAGAGAAATGCATCCATGTTGCTGCTTTTATGCAAGACACTAATAGTTTACATGCAACTACATACTCACATTCAGAGATACTACAGAAAATGTCTTGGCTTAAAAAGAGATTTAAGTTTTAATAAAAAATAAAACAAGTTCTTTCACTACTTAGTTAGCAACTTAAAAATTATAATATCCAGACTTAGCAAAGGTATAGAGTAACCCTCATACATTACTGGTGCCAGGAAAAATCAAAGTGAAATTTGGGAGATAAATTCTGGTACATATTAAGAGCCATAAAAAATACAGGTTTTCTTTGATCCAGTAATTCCACTTCTCATAGCCTAACTCATAGAAATACTTCAAAATATAGAAAAAGAGGCACAAGAACATTGAGTATGGCATTATTTGTTTTGAAAAGTGTAAGTAAGTTAGATTCCCATCACCAGGAATTTGGCTCAGTCAGTTTTGCGCATCCATTCAGTGAAATGTTATGTGACCATTTAATAGCTATGAAGTCCATCATGGAAAATACAAAAGAGGAGATATTAAAAGGAAAAAAAAATAAGGATACATCACTGACAACAATATAAAAATAAAAATGTAAAAGGAATTACAAGGAATTCTGGATCATTTTCTCTCTTTCTCCCCCAGATTTTATATAATCTCTTAGTATTATTTTTATAATTTAATTTTTAGAAGACAAAGAGAAACATCTCTTATATTTAATATAAAAATATAGTATTATACAAATAATTTGATGCTAGCTTTTAATTTAACTCTCTACCTGAGTCTGACCCCTTGTAGTAATTGCTGTTACATTACAGAATCCAGGAATCATGGTGTTTCACCATCTGGTTTATGCCATCTCTTTAATCAATATTTATGATTATACTTTGCAGGGGTTTTATGAGTCATTGTACCTTATAGAAGGTTTTTGTTGTTGTTGTTGTTTTTAAATTAAGTTATTTTTGTGAACATCATGGGTACTCATGCATTTTGTGAACATTATTAATACTTACTGCCTTTTATATGGAGCAATTTATATTGAGAAGGATTCCTCATGATGGTAGTGAAGCTCTATGCCAGGATGGATTTACATATTCCATTTAAAAAGCTGCAGCCTGGAGAGATAGTTCATCCCAGTCCCAGACACATGCCCAAAGAAAATCACTGGAGCAAGACTCATGATAAGTTTCCAGTGCCTTCAGCTGTTCCTGCAGGTTGGAAGACCTCCAAAATTTCTATCTCAGCCATTAGGACTTTCACAAGGTCCAATCACACACTTCCAGATACATTTCTACTGGGATGATCTGCTTTCATCAAAACTCAATACACCTAAAATGGCCCCAACTGATGATTCTCCTGACTTTCATGTTTCTCACAACAGTACCCACTTTCTAGGTCACGTAAACCCCCCAAATCAGAAAATTAATGATATCTCTCCCTCCTTCACATAGAGAGGAGTTCAACAAGGCCAGTCTCTTTTGGCGCTGCCTCTCAGATTAAAACCCCTCCTGCTTTTTCCTGCCTCCGTGCATATTTAGGTTTTACCATGATTTCAGTCTCCTGATTGGTTGGTCTCTCTGCCTCTTCTCTGCTTCCCTGACCCTTCAATCCCACTGTTACGTAAAATGCCTAGAGTGGTCCATGCATCTCACCGGGACACCCAAAATGTCAGTACATTTCTCATTACCAACTTGGGTTCGATCAGCTGTCACATTCAAAGCTGTTTGTAATTTAGAGCCAGTCTACTTTTCTAGTTCCGTTCTCTCAAGACCTCCACATTGCACAACTCCGAGGGCACCGTTTACATTACAGAATGCATCTGTGCCCTCTACCCCCACTAGGTGTGCGGTGTGAAAGGTGCCCACACGGGGCTCTGTAACCCTGCTTTCCGTTCCAGCCAGACAGACCCCATTCTGTGAAAAGGCCCTTTCGGCCTCTGCATGTTTGGATCATCTCTGCCTAGCAAGCCTTGCCCTGTCATTAATATCCCTTCTCTTGGAAGCCTTTCCGGTTTCCCCAACCTTTTTCCTCTCTTCTCGTATCACTCTAATTATATTTGTTAAGTTCATGTATTGAGATAGGTCAGAATTGGACAGAAGTAATTTTTACTCCCTCCGCATTTCAGCACTGTCTTTTCTCCATGACCTTGGGCAAGTTGCTTTACTTCTCTGAGCCTCATCTGCCTGTAAAATGGAGATAATTTTACCCATTCCCACAGAGCATCAGGAAGATTAAATGAGATCATAAATTATGACATAACACGCTTAGCATGGCTCCTGGCGCATCGTGAATGCTCCACATCGGTGGGTTGTAGCAGTGGATGTGGCAGCTACTGCCGGGGAAGTGGGGCCCAAGGAGGCTCTGCCACTTACAAGCTGTGAAGCCTTGAACAAGTTCTCTTTACCTATCTGAACCTTGTTTTCCTTCCAATAAAATGATCAAATGACACAGTGAGCAAGAAAGTGCTTTGTAGACTAGGCAGGCTGTCTAAACGTAAGGTGGCAACATCAGCCTAAGCACCTGGATGGCAGAGTTCTCTTTTATCCCTTATTCCCCTCTGGGCCTTGCACCACCATGTGACTAAGCATGCTCAATCCACTACTGTACAACCTACTGAATGTTTGAGCAGAACTTTGTATGTGAATCCAAAGAGTTAATGGAACATAGTTGTTATGTGCTTTTAGAGCATGAAGAGATTTTAGAGGTGGTTTGCTTCAATGCCCCATCTCACCTCACCTGAAGTCATGCCCAGTGTCATAAAGAGATTCAGCAGCTGAACTCAGAGCTTTATCCAATTTCTCAGAGTTTTCTTCCCATTATTCTTTGCTGACTCACCATATTAAAATCCCATACATGAAAAAAAGTATACATTTAAATGTCATTAATTTTTACATTAACCAAGAACTTAACAACCTAGTTAAGGGACTTGATGGACAGTTTTCTTAAAGACAGTGGAAGAACTAGAAATAATAGTGCTGGAATTTAGCACCATTTTTCTGTTAAATATTTTCTAGAGCAGTCACTGTAGGTTTGAGCCTGTGTCCTCTTGAGGAGAGGAGGGTGTGCCTTGTGACTGACGTAAGGCAAGCCAATGAGATCAGACACCTAGGACTGGAGTAGAGAGAGCGGAGAGGTGGGGGTAGGCATCCTCAAGCTGAGAGGGTTTTTTTTTTTTTTTCCCCACTTCTTTAATGCCACTCCTGCTGTTATCAACCTCCTTCCCCTGTAGGGCACTCATATGTACCACTACTGCTAACACCCCTCAGATGCTGGGAGTTCCTTGAGGTGAGGGAACCTGTCATTTACATTCTTTGAATCTTCCTTAACACCCAGTAGTTCATTATAGAGGTTTCATGGTAATAGACGAATGGATGGATGGTTGAATAAAATAGGGAATAAATAGTGATAGAAAGCCAGACGATGTGAGGAAGAAAGGCATGCCAACTCACTCCTCTGCTACCAGGCTTCCAGCACATTTTAGAGTGACTTTTCAGAGATAGCTTGAGTTCATTTTGTTTTAGCATCCTTAATCATTTTGTCTGGTGCCCTTTGAGCTAAATTCAACCTGTTTTCCATGTTGGCCCTCTAATAGAAATAAAGAAATAAACCAATCTATATTATAGTGAATTCTTTGCCAATGTTTAACAATTACAAATGTCATATTTTAGAAGAATCCAGGTTTTTCTGGAAAACTCAGCAACAGTGGGCTTATACTTCCATTCCCTTTGGACAGGGCAGACACTGTCCTATGTGCCAAAGTAGTAGGCACAGACATAGATAATAGTCAATTGCCATTTATCACTCAAGTTCAAACTTTTAAAGATCCTGACTCATACTTCTTCCTTATATTACTTGCTTGGCCCCATTAGACTTTAGAGTTCAACACTCTGGCTTGCTTTACCTGATATCACAGGCTCTATCCCACACTAAAGGAGAAAAAAAGATTAAAGAAGAGTAATTTTAAGAAAGTAACATAATAACAGTACTTAACTGAGTTTTTGCCATATGTATGGACTATACTATTTTAAGTATCCTCACTGTGTACTCTGTGGATCAGCAACTAGTCTTATCACCATTTTATAGCTGAGGAAACTGTGGTTTAGACATTAGGTAACTTGTCCGAGGTTACAAATCACAAGTATTTATAATCCAGATATTTCTGCCTCCAAAGCCTACCATTGAAACCATTACACTGCCTTTGTACTCTTTCTTAATGTATAAATGATGAAATCAGCACTATAATATACTTCTTCATCTCTTAGAAAAAGCAAATAAATATTGATTAACTGCACTCAAGCAATTTTAAATTAGGCAGTCAATTTTGAAGTGCTCAAATCTTGCCTATTTGTGTTCATGCGGTGGTGGGCTGGCATTAATAACATGCCTGGGTAAATTCCCTTAGCATTTGGTAGTTTGAAACATCCAACATACAGGTGGGAAGATGTGTATAGCAAAGAAGTAACAGAAAATCTCTTTCTTTTCTTTTCAATTGAACTTATTATGACATGTAGGGAATTCATTCTGAAAGATGGTAGGTTTCTTAAATGGTGGCTAATTCTGATGCATCTGCAAACACTTGACTCTTTGGGTACCCGAGCTCCTTCTGCAGTTGTGTGTGCAGACGGGGACGTTATCGCTGAATTAGAGGAATTAGAGACAACCCAGACTCACTGTCATACACTCCGGCCCCCTTGCGGCATGGGAAGGCTTCTTTCCACTCTCTTTTTAGTTAATAATAGCTCCTGTGTCTTCATTAAATACATCTGCCTGGTTCAGGTTTTTCCTAGTGACATTTCATTTTTTTTTTTCTTTTAATTGTGCCCTATGAAATTTTTTGAGAAATTCTTATGTAAACCAAATGTTTACTCCTACCCCCTACCATTATTATGCAACATTATAATAGTAGATCTTATTGGCTGTTCCACATTGTGCTGGAGGCACATAAGTCCTTATCTAACTGTTTATAGCAAGGGCTATGCGAGCAAAAACCCCAAGTTCATGTGGTGAGCCTGCAGTGGAGTGGAAAGTTGCTTCATTCAAGGGATAACCAAGGTTATTAGAAGAATTGCTGCTTTGTTTTTGTTAATGCCTTGCAAGGACACGTGTCCACAGCTAAGACAAAAAAACAACAAAACAACAACAAAAAAAACATTTATTAAGCCTATTTATTGCACATTTCATTATCCTAAACCTTCTAGGGAGTCATAGCCTAAGCAGCAGTTTGGCCAAATGGGGACACATTATCAGTTAAATGTAATTGGAGACAATTTCACAGGTTTTAAATTGTTTTTCTCCTAGTAGGAAGAGTGTGTTCTTATGGTTAACAGACATTTGGATTCGATCAGGAATTGCATTCCTGAGAACATCCTGGAATACACTGTATGTTAAGATTTCAGAATGCACATTAATGTCTTCGTAGGTGTTCAGTTCACTGGTTTATGCCTGTTTCATTTGACAGCTGCCATAAGAAGCTCCTTTCTGTGGCAGTTTTCTAGTCATGTGATTTCTGGGGTACTGAAATCCTTTCTCAAATCCCCACCTAAGAATATGCTCCCCACAAATTTTCCCCCTGGGCTGGGAGTTCCCACCATTAGTCACTGCTCTGGCAGTGGAGACTCCTGGGGAATGTGGCCCATTAAGATCTATTAGATCTGCCACTGTAAGACTGACACAGTTAAGATTTCTCTGGACTTAAAAATGTTCCCACCTCTGTATGTAGGCAGGGGACATTTGGAATGTTCTTATATATATATATATTTTTAATTTTTTATTGTTATGTTAATCACCATACATTACATCATTAGTTTTTGATGTAGTGTTCCATGATTCATTGTTTGTGCATAACACCCAGTGCTCCATGCAGAACGTGCCCTCTTTAATACCCATCACCAGGCTAACCCATCCTCCCATGTTCTTATATATTTTTGTCCTGTATCCAGTTGCTTCTCAAAATCAAAGCTCTCATTCAAATGTTATATCTGCCATAAAAATCATCCCTATCTGCCCCAGCCAAAAGCACTGTCTACCATATTAATGCCTGTGGTGCATATTTATGCCTTCACTAATTCATCATTAACTGAAGAGTAGGATGTTAGAAAAATATGGAAAAGAGAAATAAACATGGATGTTTGCCCTTTTCCTCCAGGGCAAGTTTTCCTCAAAGTAATAAATGATCCAGGGGATATATGCAAGGATTTTAGATGATGCATGGATTACTTTTTAATTTCAGTTATTATTTATTTACTTTTACATTTGATGTCTAATTACATTTATGATCTAAACAATCCTGGTTTCTCAAGCATGGGAGTGATACAAAAGTTTTTTATAAATAAATTTATTGAACTAAAAAAGAAGCAGGTAGAGTTAATGGAGAACATTTAAATTATAATACAGGTACTACCTAGATACAGGGAAAAGAAAACCCAAAAAACTGTGAGGTAGGTACTCAGCATTTATAGACAGGAGGAGAATTGTTAAGGGAATATGTGAAAACTAGAATTTAGAAAGTTGTTTCAGGAAAAAAAAAAAAAAACAGACCTGGAAATAAACAAATGGTAACACAACTTGATTAGGGCTATGATAGACTTATGAGGACACTTCTTTAGGATCCCACCTGAGCTATCAGCTGCCAGGGATGAAGCATCAGAGCCAAAAGGGCTTGTGTAGTGCTCATCTAATCCCCCATATCTAACCATGTTTATATCTGTATATGTATATCTCATCTCCTTAGAAACCACGGCCTATGGCCCTGAAAGGGAAGGATTCCCTGTGCCTCATCATCCCTCCACATAATAGTGCATGTGTGTGAACTAATTGTTGTTCCAAAAGCTAATATCTAAGGAAATGCATTGTTTTTCATGGATCTAGCAGATAAAATAGAAGTGGATGTGCATTTTAGACTTGTTATCTTACTACCTCCCAGTTTTATAATCTTAGTGTCTCTCAATTAGTAGTCAGAATTCCCTCTTTTTTTTTTCTACAGTGTCCTTATAAGTGAGCTAAAGCTCTTGGGAAATACCTTACCAAAAAAGATTCTGTTGAAGAGTAATCAAGATCTAGCTAAATAGATCTCTGTATTTTTTGGAGGGGGTTGGAGGAGCTAGTTATAAATCCTGGGAACTCGGGATTCCCAAGATTCTGCACGAGATCTCTGTGAAATACCTGGTCTGGAGCGCTGAGTCACTTCACAGCCTGACGCAGGCAGGACACACGCTTTGTGTCTCCAACCTCACCTTCTTTGTCCTTTGGTGTCTCCATGGAAGGCAGTTCCCCCAGGAAATAGCATAACATCTGAAAAGAACTGAGGTTTGGGTATCAGACATCCTGGGTTTGAATCCTAGTCCTGCCACTTGTGAGCTGGAGGGCCTTGAGCATGTTACTTAACCTCTCTATATTTCCTCATTGCTAACATGAGATTTACAGCACCTTATCCTTACAAGGTTTGCTAGGAGGATTTGAGATAAGGAATGTAAAACACTTGGATGTATGGTAGGATTCATTTTATAATTATTGTGGTATAAAAGAAAGTTTTTCTGAAAACAGTGTTATTATGACAGTAAGAGCTGGAATACCCTTGGTATCTAAAGTGCAAGATGAGCCTTGAAGTAAGAAGGAAAGAGAAATAGAGAAAGCAGTGAAGGAGCTGTCAGATTCTTGCACATCAGCTGAGATCTTGTTAGAAATGCAGAATCTCAGGCCCAACCCAGACCTACTGAATCAGAATCTGCATTTTAACATGATCCCCAGATGATGCAGTTGCATGTTAGAATGGGAGAAACACTGTTGTTAAATGATATTTCCTCTTCCTCTGATTTTTTATAAATTGTTTACTTAGTTGAGAGAGGGAGAGAGAGAGCATGATGCACAAACAGGGGGAGGGGCAGAGGGAGAAGCAGACTCCCGCTGAACAGGGAGCCCCACATGGGGCTCGATACCAGGACCCCAGTCATGACCTAAGCTGAAGGCAGACGCTTAACTGACTGAGCTACCCAGATGCCCCTCTTCCTCTGTTTTTTAACCCTGGACAAGAGGTCGGCAAATGCAGGCACAAACTTCTTTTCTTGAAGCCGCTCAGAAGTAATAAAAACAACAAGAAGAGTACCATGCACTATTCTAAGCACTTGGCATGTATTAATTTGTTTAATCCCCACAACAGCACTATGAAATGGTATAGTTATCATTCCCATTTTACAGTTGAGGAAACTGAGGCACAGAGAGGTTAAGTCACTTAACAGGAGTTATACAGCTAGTAGTGCAGGTTCTGGGATTGCAACCCAGGAATTTTGGCTTAGAGTCCTTGCTCTTACTACCATGGATTCCAGCTTCTTCTTTCTACCACTTCTCCAAATCATGGTTGAACTAAAACCTGTGATCCAAGGATGCACCTGCCTCTTCTCTCCAGGCAAATATTTTCCCCTCAACCTTCCTTGAAATCATCTAGGGGTGAATCTAGGAGTAGAGGTTCACAAACCTTAATCTTCCCCCACTGCCTCTGTCAGTGTTTAGAAATAAATTTCTTCTTCCTAGACTTAGTAGTAGCTTCCTGGGCTGACTTGCTGTCCATGGTATTTCTCCCACTCCAGGCTGTTCAAATACTGTAGCCAGGATTATCTGGCAGCTCAGATCACCTGTTCCCATTTCAAAGCTTCAAAAGCTTCCCTAATTGAATATAATCCACCTGCCTCTACTGGAGATTCCAGTTTCTTCCTAGATCCTGACTCAAGTCTACCTTTCCAAAACTATTTTCAACCATCTCCCCCAAAACATGAGCATTCATGAAGTGACCCAGCTGCACACTCACTTTCATTGGCTATGCTTTTCTCTCTCTCTGGAATGCCATTTCCCAAATTCTGTCTTCCTGAGCCACACTCAGGCCCTGCACAGATACTACATTTTCAAGAGACTTGTACACGTACAGAGTCAAGATTCATCTTTCTCTCCCCTCTTTTCCTGTTCAACTCTGTGACTGTCTCATAGAAATATCTTGTATTACTATTGGACATGTGCTCTGTACTAGGCTAGTTAAATGTCCTCTGAATCAAAATATTGACCATAGATAATGACTTCTACTCAATCTACTGCCAAACTTGACTTCCTGAGGCACATTTATCCAGCTCTCTCTACAGAGTATCTGGCATTTAAGCAATTACATGATAGTACATTAGGGAAGGTGGTAGAAGTCCCCCTTCACCCTGGAGCAGATTGCTCTGAGAAATCTGATTCATTTATTGATTTTCAACAGACATGAAAAGCAATGAATCTTGTATGAAGAGCAGTAAATAGCTTCATTGCTATCCCACTCCATTCACCTATTCTCCCTTTATACCTAAGTTTATTTTGCATGCATACATATATTTTTAAACATACATTCACAAAATAGTTTGAGCTCTAGCCATTGTCCAAAGGAGTTCACTTTCTAAAGATGTATATACCCTTTGATATGACAGCTTACTTCTAGAAATCCTAAGAAATTATCATGAATACATGCAAAGATTATGCTACAAGGATGTTCATTGCAGGATGGTTTGTGTTAGCAAAGATTCACAATAACTTAAATGTCCAAATTGGTAGTGATTAAATAAATCATAGTATATCCAACTAGTGGCATGCTTTAGATGAAACAATATTGAAAATGTTTGTGGAAACAGGTTCATGATATATTTTTAACTGAACAAAACAATCTGAAAGAATAGAGAACCCAGAAATAGACTCACATAAATATGTCCAACTGATTTTGACAAAGGTGCAAAAGTAATTCAATGGAGGAAGAGTAGTCTCTTTAACAAATGATGCTGGGGCAATTGAACATCCATAGGCAAAAAATAAAATAAAATAGTAAGTCTTGGCATAAATCTGATACTTCATAAAAAATTATTTCATAATAGATCATAGATTTAAATGTAAAATGTAAAACTAGAAAATATGTAGAAGAAAACATAGGAGAAAATCTTTGAGACCTAGGGACGGGCAGAGTTCTTATAAATGAAACTGTAAGGATGATCTATAAAAGTAAAAAATTGATAGTGATAGTTTGGACTTTGTCAAAATCAAGCACTTTTGCACAAAAGACCCTCCTAAGAGAATGAAAAGACAACCTATAAGCTGGGAGAAACTATTTGCAAACTACATATCTAGCGAGGACTTGAATCTAGTTATGTATAAAGAATTCTCAAAGCTCAGCAAGAAACAAAGAATAAAAACCAAAAAATCCGATTGGAAAATGGGCAAAAGACATGAATAAACATTTCATCAAAGAGGAGATATAATAGCAAATAAACACACAAAAAGATGTTAACATCATTATCCATTAAGGAATGCAAATTAAAACCACAATGAGATGTTACTTCATACGTATCAGAATGGATAAATAAAAGCTAATGATAATAACCAAATGCTGGTAGGACATGAAGAAACTGAAGCACTCATACATTGCTGGCTGGAATTTAGAATGGTATAGTCATTCTGGAAATTAGTTTGGAGTTTCTAACAACAACAACAACAACAAACCCCAGACCCTAAACTTGCATTTATTGTACAAACCAGCACTCCCATTTCTGGGTGTTCCTTGGAGAGAAATGAAAACTTATGTCCACATGACAACCTGTACATGATTGTTCATAGCTGCTTTATTTGTAATAGTAAAAAACTGGCAACAGCCCGAATATACTTCAATAGGTGAATGATTAAACAAATTGTGGTACATCCATACGGGAATACTACTCAGCAATATAAAGGCATAAACTATTGATGTATCCAACAACTTGGATGAATCTCATGGGAATTGTTGTGAATGAGAAAAGCCCATCTCAAAAGGTTACACATGCATGATTCCATTTATATACATTCGCAAAATGACAAAGTTATAGAAATGGAGAACAGATGAATGGTTTCCAGGGGGTAGAGATGGGGTAGAAGAGGGAAGGGGGATGGGAGTGGCTATAAAGGGGTAACACAGGGATCTTTGTGGTGATCGAATAGTTCTGAATCTTGATTGTGGTGTTGGTTCCATGAATCTACACATGTGTTATAATTATATAGAACTACAAACAGATACAAACTCTTGCATGCAAAGGAGTACATGTGAAACTGGTGAAATCTGAATGAGGTCTGTGGATTGTGCCAACATCAGTTTCCTGGCTTTGATATTGTACTACAGTTATCTAAGATGGTACCATTGGGCAAAACTGAGTGAAAGGTACACGGGTACCTCTGTGTACTATTTTTGTAACATCCTGTGAATCTATAGTTATTTTAAAATAAAAATTTTTAAAAAGTATTATTTTGCTACATGTGATAACTTGGATGGATCTCAAGGACATTATACTGAATGAGAAAAATCCCATCTCAAACAGTTACATACTGTATAATTCCATTTATACAAGGTTGTGTATTGATGGTTGATGAAAATGTTACCAGAGGTCACAGGAACTTAACTCTGAATTTCCCCTAGGACACATGATTCAGCATTCGCTGAATCAGTGTTTGTAGTGACTTTGCAGACCATAACTACCACAAATACAAGAATCAACTGTATCTAATTCTCATAATGGCAGAATTATAGAAATACAAAACACATTAGTAGTTGCCAAGGGATAAGGGCAAGGAGGGTGGTGTGGGAAGGGCAGACAATAAAGGATTTCCATAAGGGACTTTTACGTAATGGGATAATTTTTTATATAGATTACACAATTCCATACATGGGATCAAATCGCATGGATGTGTCCATCCACAGAGTATAGTTAGTATTGTACAAGTGTCAGTTTCCTGCTTTTGATACATTATGTAAAATATAACCATTGGGGGAAGCTGAGTGAAGGACATGCTAGACTCTGTACTGTTTTTGCAACTTCTTGTAGTTTATAATTATTTCAAAACATTAAAAGTCTACAAAACAATATGTATAATACAACCACACATATATAATTTAAAATTGATAACTACACCTTGAAATTTCAAGTCCTAATTATAATTGCTAATTATGATAAAAGTTTAGGAGGGAATGACCAAAATCATCTAGGATGAAATCATTGTGTGCTGGGGGCAAAGTATCTTTTAATTTAGATTTAGTCTTGACTAAAATTAAATTTAACCAGGATTTAGATTTAAATTTTATTAAGTATAGAGATAATTTTTAATGTTTACATAAAATCTATAGTGTTAGTGTTTTCCTATAAATTTGAGGATCAACTATAAGTATTTGATAGTTAACTTTCATATAATATTTATTTAATTTGGAATATTAGAAGTTTATTTAACACTTGAATGTATCCAATAGATTAGCTTATGTTTCTAATTTAAAATATAATGGATTAAATTATTTAAAATTTTAATTTGGAGTTGAAAGTAAAATAATTTTAAGATTACAAATATTATTGGAATATTTAGGAAAAGATTCATCATATTTAAAGGTCTAATGTAATAGACTTACAGAAGTTAGTTAAGTATTAGAGAAGATTTGTTAAATAGTTAACATATTTAATTTCATCTTCAACATATATAGTAAATTTATAAGTGCATCATGAAGCTTAAGGAAATTTCACTTACTAAGTACTTGTAAAAGTGATAAAGATATACCAATAGAATGATAAGATTTGAAGTCAAACTTAAAACTTAAGGAAAAATGGGGTTTATGAATATGTGACTTTAATAAATGGAATATTAACGTTTTTTTTAAAGTAGCCCCAGAACGTTCCCTGTTGTATGTCCTCAAGAAACCCAAATCTAATGTTTATAGTATAGGATATAGATACTCATTTCGTTGGTATGTAGGTATTACAAAAGAAAATTATGAAACTAAGATTAATATGGTAAAAGAGTGGTAACGAAAAACAGGAAACAAAATAACAATATAATTTCAATATGATATATGGCAAATTAGGTAAGACTGTATTCATTTGAAATAGTCTATATTTCATATTGATTTACAGAAACATTCACTGAGTTTCCTAAGAACTCAGAAAAATGTCGTCTCTAGTTTTTCTCATTAGGAAGGTGTGCAATCCCGAAAAACAGTTTTGAGAGGGATTCTTTTTCCCTTGTCCTCCTTTTGAAATGAGCATGAGTTTTGGCGTCAGAATTGAGTTTCAGTGCTTGCTCCAGCTCTTACCAGCCACAACACCTTAAGTGAAAATCATTCAACTGCTCAGAACTTCTGTTTCCTTTTCTGTAAAATGAAAATAATACTACTACTTGCACATATAAAAGTATCTGTTACACAGCAGGCACTTTATGAAAGGGGTTCCCCCCTTTTCCCCTTAACTTTTTGGATACTGTCAATCTTGTA
Source organism: Phoca vitulina (assembly GCF_004348235.1). Classification (NCBI taxonomy): domain Eukaryota; kingdom Metazoa; phylum Chordata; class Mammalia; order Carnivora; family Phocidae; genus Phoca; species Phoca vitulina. Next base: position 61,454,380 of record NW_022589711.1, on the reverse strand, counting down.
CCTGATCGTGCTTCCCTCTTTGCTTGTGGACTGGGACAGCACCATTGGTGCTCTAGTAAAATGGGTTATGCATTTCTGCGTATGCATCTCACCCTTGGTCTTACTATTGTTTGCACTTTATTTTCCTGGTGCCTCACCTTTCTCTGGTAATGTTGTATCTCTCACATTATGTTTATGTTGGGAGCCACCGTAAATCCTTTGTGCAAGGTGCTGGGGGTGAAAGGTACTAAATAGGTATTGGCTGCTTCCTTTTCCCTCCACCATGACTAGACACCAAAAGACAGGCCCTCCCTCCCTCTCTCTGTGGTGGACAGGTCTTCCCAGGCTTATGAGAGCCCACCCTGCTAAGAAGGCTCATAGAGTTTCATTTAGAGTAGGTCAAGTAAAGAAGTGGCTGCTGGAATCTTCTAAGACATTCAGCACTTGATTCTTCAAGTGACTATTAGCTGTTTTGTGCAAAGCTCACAGCAAATTCTTAATCCACAACCAGCTTTCACCTGCCATCCAGCTGTTTTCTGCGTGGGGAATTAAAGTTGATGTTTGTAAGTAACTAAGCAAAATACAACTATTCTTAAAAAAAAAAAAAGCATTTCTTAGAGGAAGTGTATGGGTGTATGATGCATTTCAGAAAAAAGTAAGTGTCCCAGATTGTAACTTGATTTTTTGGTTCAATATTAGTAGTTAACTGTAATATATTGTTACAGTTATTATCGGAGATAAGAGAGATAAAACTCCATATTCCCTAAACCTTAAGAGTGAAAAAAAAACATATGCAAATAAGTATGAAAATATTTTTTGTGGTTTTGAATGGGATCAAGATATGTGTGTACTGTGTATATGTTTAAAATCCTTCCACCTGGTCAAAATGCTTTCAAAAGAGAAAGAATAGCTGATGCCTCTTGTTCAGACGGGAAAGTATTGTGATTACACTGAAAAGCATGGCCCCTCTTGAAGTTTAGTTTTTTACTTCCTTTATTTGAGTATAAAGCAAAAAGGAGGTTTCTCTAAGATGTCCTAATAGAAGCTTTTGAATGATCCGCAGAGGTAGCATTGAGGTGAATGGAGTCCATCAAGATTTGCCAGAAGTATGAAATAATTATCGAGAGGATTCCATTAGAGACAAAAGCTACCTAGACTAATAGAGACAAAAAAGGCTGACCCTTTTCAGGCTCTTAACTTTCTCTAATGGATGGCTGTAAGTTAAAATCCAAGATTCAACCGGATCATTGATTCTTGAAAGAAAAATATTGAGTATAGTGGCATATAAGCAAAAGCTGGAAAAATGGTCAGATAGATTTATCTTTTAGTTAAAGCTTATAATGACATTTCCTAGGATTTGTTTTTGTTTTTGTTTTTTGAGTTCACAGAAATAGAGGCTAAACAGTGGGATATATTTTCATGAAGTAAATATTTGTTTTAATAAAGAAATGAAGGCTGCCTCAAATAAGTACAACATGGTTGTGAACTCAACAAAAAGTAATCTACAGATTTTTAAAAGATAGTGGCCATTATATGTTACCTATTGGGTACAGAGTGATCTTCTGCTACTAATTGACCCAGTGTTAAATTTTGTACTTTGCTGTGAGGGGATCATGGAAGTGCTTCTCCCACAGAAAGTCTTGAAGGTATATTTTGCAGTGCACACTTCAGTAGCCAACATACAACAGACACACACGCACGTGTACCTAGCTAGGAAAAAATGGGGTCAAATACCTGAAATTATCTGAAATTTCCTGTGTTTGTTGAAAGCAGCAACTGATGCCTTTGCCTCTAGTTGTTGCAAAGCACTTTACTGCAGCTGGGTAGAAGTGTTCTGAGTATCAAATTGGTAATTAAGTGGTCTGTGATGGAGGGAAAATTGCTAATAATAAATAAAGGTACTGCCCTTGTCTGAGTGTAGGGTCAGCTGAAGTCATAGATGTCAAGGAGAGAAGTGAAACTGTGGTTGAGGCATTTTGGTTGTCATTTAAGTTAGTACTAGGTTGCTCCTGATAAACAAGATGGGCTGAAGTGGCCAATAATATGAACGTAGAAGTAGAGAACCTATTTTTAAATCTCAAATATAGCACTAGGATGAATAAAAAAAAATTCTGTATCATTTAAGTGGGCATGTTAGTGTACTCCATATACTGGCTAAAAACTGATCATTAATAAATTTTATCAGTATTCAAATTAGTATTCTGAGAGAATATAGGGAAACTGAGAGTACTGTTAATGAATCTTTTTCCTGAGAATCACATAGTATTGGTATAATTTTATACTGAGGATAATAAAGAATTTCATAATAATGACTCAGCAGATTCTGGATACATTCCTATCAAAGTCTTCTAATTGATCTCACTGAAAACTACAAATGTTTTAAATAACCAAAAAAGTTATCTAATCAAGCAATAAATAGTAATTAAATAAGTCAATATACATACAAACACATGTATATAAAATGGAGTGAAATCATGTATGGTTGGACTTTTATTAATAAAATAAAATGTTTTATGGAATATAAAGTAATTTCTCTTAAATATAATACAACCTCTATGTTACTCTGAGTTCTTCAACTTCAGAGTAACTATTGCCTCACCATGTGTCTGTACTATAATATTTGTATGGTTATACTTTCAAAACAAGCTTTCATATATGTTTTTTTAAATTCTTCCTCAACAGTTCTATGAAGTAGGTGGGACAAATATTATCATTAGTTTTGTTTTACAGATGAAAATACTGACACTCAGGAGATTCAAGTAACTGATTTACCCAAAGTCACACAACAACGAGGTGGCAGAGTCTAGAATCAATTCTGTCTTCTCATGAGTCCAAAAAGTGCGGGTGTGGGTATGAGTGTGGGCAGGATGGCTGGTTATTGTGATTACTCTTCATAGTTGAAGATGCTCATGCTGATGGCCTTTGTGATGGAGTGACTTCCTAGGTGACAGAGGAGGTTAGGGGAGAGAAGAAAGAAGAGAGAAAAAGAAAAAATATATATATAGGTCCAGTTTCCTTTTGTGTTTTAAGATTTTATTTGTTTATTTGATAGAGAGAGCACAAGCAAGGGAAACAGTAGGCAGAGGGAGAGGGAGAAGTAGGCTCCCCGCTGAGCAGGGAGCCCCAGGACCCCGGTATCATGACTTGAGTTGAAGGCAGACACTTAACCGATTGAACCACCCAGACGCCCCCTAGGTCCAGTTTCTACAGTGCCTGTTTTGTGAATGTCTGTTTGCTTGTAAGATGTTTTCGTGTTTTGTGACTCACATGTATGCCTTCCAGACTACATGACACTCTTGTTCAAAAAAGAGACACTATATCACAGAAAATGAAAATTGTCATCCAAGTCAGTGTCAGCTAAGCTATTTGCAAGACAGGATCAACACAAGTATGGCCTTTGGGAGCCTCCCATTGGTTGAAGCTAAACTAGAGTGGAGGATACCAGCACTTCATAGTATTAGGAAGTTTATGTTAAAACTGTTGAAATAATACTATAAAGTTATTAGAAAATTAGGTTGGAAGGTTATTATTACTCTTTTTTTTTTTTTTACCTAAAAATTTCTTACTTTTGTATCTGACTCATGAATAGGAAATATCCTCCATACTATGCTATATCTAGAAGTGTCTGCATGGACCTTTAAGTATGGAGAGTACAATTATATCCTGATTCTATATAGTAGATTTTTAGAACATTCACAGATTTAATAAGTCTTAATGGGATAGAGTAATTTGTAATTATCTCTTAGGAATATCTTTTTTTTTAAAGATTTTATTTATTTATTCATGAAAGACCGGGGGGGCAGGGCAGAGGGAGAAGCAGGCCCCCAAGGAGCAGGGAGCCTGATGCAGGACTCGATCCCAGGACCCTGGGGTCATGACCTGAGCTGAAGGCAGATGCTTAACCATCCGAGCCACCCAGGCGCCCTCTTTTAGGAATATCTTAAGGGGTAAATAAATCAATGATTATGAAGCGCCTTCTACATATTTGACCCTTCCCATGAGAGAGTAACCCAAGCTAAGTGCCCTGTAGCACATCTCTGTCATCAGACAAGAGTTCCTAAATTAAGGATTTGTAAAAAATCTTAGGATATGGATAAGAAAAATATTGAAATACCTACTCAATTCCCTGCATTATAATGAGAATTTGTTTGAAAGTGCCCCTTCCCCCAAATATGTTTACAACTATAATTTGCTTGCAAGACAAATTCTAATGGAGTCAGAATATTTAAATATTACATACTTCATTTGTTGACAGAATTGATCAGGTCCAAATGCTATTTTTGGTTTTGCAGACATCACTGGTGAATAATTTGGAAGAACACTAGAATATGAATGCCTTGGAAATGCTGAGATGTTTTCAGTATATATCAAAATATAAATCCCACTAATTATGTATTTATATTATACTCTGGGCAAACACAAAAACAAAAAACAAAACAAAACAAAAAACTTGATTCTTCTGTAGTCAGTTTTTCAGGTTTTCAAGTAACTATCATATGCTGAATGGATAGCCCAGCTGGGGTGAGTGGGCCCAAAGTAATGAAAATATGCAGGACAATAGACCTGCCAATAAGAAGCTTTTTTAAAATGAAGGGGGCTTTAGGTTTCCCAGACATATAAGGGGGAAAAAAAGGATAATGGTACAGATTACAGATTCTGGTAGTCCAGATGTCATGTCAATCATTAAGTAGCAATATTTGTGTAATAAATTAAACCAAGCTAAACTTACGGGTTAACTCCAGGGAACATGTCATGATATTTTTCTGTGTAGATTTAGATCTATATATCTATATCTGTATCTATATTTGACATAGTAAGAAAGGTGACAGAACATTTGGCTTTTTTTTTTTTTTTAAGAGAGAGAGCGCGTGCACAAGCAGGGGCTGGGTGTGGCACAGGGCGGTAGGGGCAGAGGGAGAGGGAGAGAGAGAATCTTAAGAAGATTCCATGCCCAGTGCAGAGCCAGAGGTGGGGTTCAGTCTCACGACCCTGGAATCATGACCTGAGCCCAAATCAAGTCCAAAACTTCACTGACTGAGCTACCCAGGCGCCCCAGCATTTGGCTTTTTGATGCAATTAATACTGTCCAAGTATTTAAAAATGTTGACATTTTACTAGGTTTCTTTGCTATTAAATATAGCTATGTATATGTAGAATATATAGAAAATGTCCAGTTGAGAAAGTCTTGGAGAAAATCTGCCTACTCATTCAACTGCTCAAGGGCAAGCAGAGAAGGGGAGGAAGGTTCATTTAAGTTCAGATTAATAATAAAAATTTTTTTTGGATTGGGTTTGCATCTCTTTCAAATGTAAAAAAATATATATATATGGTTCCTTGGGATTTTTTTTATATTTTACATAAAGAGAGAGAGAAAAAAAACTCTTAATATTATCAAAGATTTAACAGGTTCAGAGGTCTAAAGATAGAGCTCATCCTCGAGTTAATAGCTTTACTGGTAATATCTTTAGCTGAAAAAGTTTTAAATGCGATTTACATGGAACAAATCACTTTTAGGTTTCAACATACATTTCAGTCTGAAGCAGTTTGCAAAATCCAACTAAATATATCAGCAAAACACTTCACTTATTTGAGATAGCATGTGTGTTTGCAAATGAGTTTCCCCTTTATAGTAGAAAATAGCACCAATGTTTACTTAGAGTTTTATTTTCTTGTTATTATACCCTAGGTCCTTGTTTTAGTTATTGTTGTTTTCTCTTTCCCCTTGATTAAATAATTAATTTTACTTAGATTCGATATGTTAGTCATCAATCTCTGCCTCCCTCCCAAAGCTACCTTGTCTGTTGAGTGTCTGCTTGGTTGAGTTTATATAAACTCAATAGCCAGTTAACTAAATGTGTTTTTCATTTCAGCTTTTGTTTTGAACAAATGAAAAAGCAGCTAACATTCATTTATTTTTCTTTTTGTCTTTTGAGGAAATTAATCAAATACTATGTGTTTAACTGGAGATTGGAGGAAAGGGCCTTATTTGTAACTATTGCACTAAAATCTCTTCATTCTGTGTCTACAAAGATACAGGTTATAAATGTCAACATGAAGTTAATTTGAAGTTTTATTTCAAAATGTTGATGTATGGAGATTGGGGCTGTTGTCGTGCTGATAAGAAAATGAATGAAGTATTTCCCATGATAGATGAAAATCTTGAGTAAGACCTTGAATTTCTGAATTTTTCATTTATACACATTAGCTTCAGTACATAGATGCTAGCCAGGCTATTTTCAAAAATATGGATACTCTCCTCCTTATTTTCCGATGAGCTATCCAATGGAAAATTATGAACTGCATCTAGGAAGAATCAAACACTGGATATCTGTTTCGGCTGGTACAAATAAAGCCAATAAGGTAGAAAAAATTGCTCCATACTGGCTTTCAAACTGTTAAGTCTCTAGTGTCTTGCCATTGTTTGAAACATTTAAACATTTTGTCACATATTTAAATTACGGATGGGCCATTGAGTCATTTTCTTTATAGCTTATCACCCACTGTTTGTAAATTATCCATGAACCACATGAGCGTGGGACAAACAGCCATATGTGTGTGGGATTTAGAGGAAGGAAGTTCTCATCTTTTGTTGCAGAACTATTGCTTCTGTCTTACTTCATTCATTTGATTTAATACTTCAAAAACTGACTTTTTTTTTTCCTCTGCATGATGTTCCTGCCTGTTTTGTACATCTAGCAAGTAAACAAGTAATATCTTAAGATTTAATATCAGCTCTGGGCATCATTTTCCATGAAAAAATAAAATAATTATATTTTAAAAGTCATTCTGGAAAAATGATAGCCAGAAGAGTAAAAAAAAATTAGACTAATAAAAATTTTTAGGATGAAAATTTTCTAAGCCAGTAAAATAACAAGAGTAAATTTGTTTACTGACATATAACATTAAGGAATATTATAGAATTACAGATTTTAACCTTAGAGATGACTTATTTCAACACCCCTATTTATAAGAGAAAAAGCCAAAGCCTCCTAGAGTTAGGTGCCTTGCCTAAAATTATACCACAAGTGACCAGGACAGTTATTTACATATTTATTCAACAGATATTGTCAGAGAATCTACTATATGTTGAATATGGTAGAAGATCCAAAGATCCAGGCCGTATTTGATAGTCATGAGAAATTTATAGGGTAGTAGAGTAGAAAGACACACAGAAATAAGTAGAAAGAGAGTATGATTGATATCATAAGGGTAATACAAGTAAAAGAAACTACAGGATTTGAGCGAAAAAACAAAGTTTAGAACTCAAATGTTCTTTTTTCTTGGTTTATCTCTATCCCTGCTAGAGTATGAGCTCCATGAAGGCAGGGATCTTCCCATGCCTCATAAAGTATTTGGCACATGATAAATGCTCAATGAATGAATAGATGAATATTGTTTCCGTACTCTAATGCTGCCTCTTAAAAGCAGCAAATGTGTATATTCCTCCTGGAGAGTATATATATATATATATATCATATATAGAGAGAGTGTGTGTGTATATATATAATATATATATAACTTGAAAAAGAGAAATTTGGCCCCTTTCACTGTGAAACTTTTGGCTTCTAGGATATAGACTGCTATTTAAATCCTCAAATACACATGCTCAAATACACAATTAAAGAACTTGGGAATATTTCTAATAAGGAAAATGGACATTGTTATATGACCATGCATGAAATCCTAATGCTTTTAATTATAATCTGTCTGGTTTAAAGGGGGAAAAAGAGTGAAATGAAATGTTCTCTCTAGGTCATGTATTTCAGTGCAAAAGGACTGGAATGGCTTAAAAAGTGCAACAACCTCTTTAGGTCTCCATATGTAAAAGAAAATGAAGAATAGAAAGAAAAATCATGTTAATCTCAGGCATAGGTGCTTCTTCTAGACAGAATTATTCAGATAGTTTTCTTTGGTTTCTTCTTTACTGTTGTTTAAACATAATATGCTTTTAAAATTTGTTTAGAAATTTTTTATGTAAACCCTGTCCTCTTTACACATCATATTCATATTGAAGAGTATTTTTTGTAAGAAAAAATATGTCAAATAGGGCAATACTGAAAGTTAGTGTTTTTGGTAGCTTCATGTAGTATATTATTTACGTAAAAATTAAAAATACTAATTCCTTTTTATTTTTTTGTATAATATTAAATTATAAAAATACGTTAAAGTTTGGGGGCCACTAGTCGGATTTCATCTCTGAATTCTGAAACATGAAATAGCCTATAGTATATCATAATCAAATTGAAATTCTGAGCATATCTAATACATGGATCATTTGCTAGAAAATAAATTTTCTTGCCTTTACCCAGAAAGGGGAAAGGACATTAATTTAAATTTAGGGAAGGGTTATTTTGGATAACTATAGATATCTTTCATGTTCATGTGTTGTGACTTACTTGAATAATATATTAATATTTGAGTTTAAATGTAGAAATTTCATATACAACTATCCATAGCAAATCTGGCTGAAAAGAAAGAAAAAGTATGTATTTAAAATTGAGGAGATAATAGAGATGATATAATGTTTTATTTTGAGAAATGTACATTTTGAAGTTATCCAGAAATGCTATATTATGAAAAGTAATCCAGCACTTTTTGGCATTTTTACTGTTTAACTAAACATTAAATTTTTAAAATATATAATTATATGGGGCCATCAGAGTAATCCTGTGTCATGAAATATATAAGGAATGAGTCATTATGTACTTTGAAATATCCTAATGATAATTATAAGATTTTTCTAAATCACATCAGATTTAGTCAATTATAAATTATTATTACAACCTGGAAAGAAGTTATAAAGTCTCATAGTGCTGGCAAAAACTGTTTAAAAGAAAAAGAAGAGGAAGCAGCCCCAACCAATATAATGCCAAAGTAAGTATTCTTAGTAGTGGAGTTAAATATTTTAAATTACACTGGTTTGTGACTCAGTATTTGGCCTATGGTTTAGGGATCGTGCAAAAGTAAAAATTGCATGACAGAACTATAAAATTTCTAATCTAACACCGTAGAAATAAGTGTCTGACATTTTATAATTTCGTAAAGAACAGGCCACAAAATACATCTGGTTACAAAACAAAAGTCTAATAAATGTACCTTTGCATGGCTGACTTTGAAGTCCTTCCTTATAAATGGGGAAGGCATTTTGCATTTTTTGGTCATTTTCCCCAAGTGCCTTTCAGTTGTAACAATCTGAGTTCAGTTTCCTAAGAAAGAAGCCCCTTTTTCTCATTCGTCACATCTAAGAGGTTAGAGAGTATGTTTAAACAGATATATTTTCTTTTCGTCTAACCTTGTCTGGAAGATATAGGAAAACTAATTTGCCTTATTTACATATGGCACAATCTATCCAGTATTCAAGGGTTTGTCAGAAACAGGAACCTTGTGCATTTCCATGGTAACCGATGGCATGCTGACAGTATCTGGCTTGTTGCAGCTTCGTCTAGGCAGGCCGGCAATTAATCAGCCATCTACATGCACAAAATTCTTTGTGAGTGAATGGCAGCGCGCCTCTGTAGTGCTGTCTGTGCTTTTGCAATTTTGTATTCCTGCCGGGCAAAGTACTTTTTTGTCTCTTCTATTCATTTTCCATAGCTCCCCAAAATGTGCTAGAAAAGAGTATGAGGGGGTGGGGAGACGGGAAACACATCTACCTGTAATTTCAAAATGACATTATTTCTTCCTAGCATCAAATATACCAGGGTGTGTTTCTTCCTTTTATTCCGTGCCTCATAGTGTGTTTGCCTTTTATTTCGTTCTGAGTTTTCTTGGGTTCGTGCTAGATGGTCCCTTAATCTGTGTCTCAAGATCCTTTATTGTGCTGGAAGTAGGGCATACCTGCTAAAGCAGGTCCGTGCATAAATCATGGCTAGGCCTGGGTCGTGCGGTGTCGAGGAGCCTTGAAGTCCTTTTCTATTCCTTATCTAGTTCCATCCTCTCTGCTACACAAAATGAGATATTATTCCCATTTTACAGACTGAGATGCAGAACAGTTAAATGATTCAGCTCTCCCATCACAAGTTTGGGATGGAATGCTTCATTGTTCTTGCCCCTGTGCCAATGCAGACACTGGCAGTTTTCCCTTTATGTAGAGTGATGTGTTAAGATACAGCGATCGCTATTATTTCACTTCAGTATCCTGGAGTTTCTTCCTAAAAAAAAAAAAAAAATAGCGCCAATTAATTTATTCAGTTGAAACCTTATATTGTCTAGGATCTGGACAAGAACATGAGGAAGTCAATAGTTTGGGTTTTACGTTAGGTGGTTATTAGAAAACTGTATTTGGATTTTGCCTTTGACCCTAACCGTGTCATGTCTGGAGAAACTACTTTAGTGTCTTTCTCTGTAAAAAGAGGGGAATGGATTTGATATCTTGAAGGGTCCCCCCAGCACTGAAATTCTATGATACTTCAAATTTTCTAAAACATTATTCTAGGTAGTTATAGGTAAAAATTAAGATCCATAATTCATTCTGTCTTTGTCCTTGAAAGATGACAGAATGATTTGCATTGAACTGAATACATTTCTTTTCAAAAAGGAAAAAGATTTGACATCTGGGTGGTTGACAAATCTCGGAAGGTCCAAGCTCACTGAAATCAGATTTGGACATAGCATTTTTACAAAATCCACAGAGTAAAAATTTGGTTACCTTCAAATTTAAGTTCAAGCAGTATATCTAAGGAAAATTTTAAGTATATTGGGGCCGAAAGATATTAAATTTCTGAAGAGTTTCATGCATTAAAAGAGAAGTTTTTATGGGGAGACTTTTGAAGGAAAAAAACAACGAAGGTGTTTATTCATGGAGTGGAAGGAATAAAGGTGAAAAGACGTAATTTTTAATATTTCCTATAAGTCTAAGGCCATTTTATTAGTTTAGGAATATAAATTTAATAGTATAAATATATCTTAGCTATAACTATCTTTTTAATAAGTTCATTGCTTTTTATTAAAAATATTTATTCAAGGAAGAATTACTTATTTATTATGTAATTTTCCTTCTCAATTAAAAGAATTCATTTATAAAAATGTAACTTCAGTTTGAAAGTAAATCCCATTTCAATAATATAAAAATAGGGATGTTCTTTTATGCAAATATTTTGCCACTCCCTTTTCAATTTTGTTTTATTTCTTTTATGAATGACAAAATCTCTAGTATAACTATTTTCTTCAATTTTGTCTTTCTGTTAAAAAAAAAAAAGTTGAAGTATGAACACAAAGCTTTTGTGTTCTCCTAACCAATGATTGTCCATCTTTCTGTAAGTGCTGCAAACACAAGGGCTTCATTAATTCTTCCAGACTCAGTTCTCCTACTTGTTTATATGCCAACTCTAAGTAACATACTAAATAATATCCCAGCTAACATTTTAATCCATTTTAAAACATCATCTTTTCTCCAGAGTTCAACTAAATTTGTCAGTGATATTTCAGAATAGAATGTTGTTCTTACAGTTAAGTCATTTTCCTCCCATTTTTCTTTCAGATATCTTATGTTTATATAAGAAGTCTCTCAATTTTTTGGTATAGTATAGGTCACAGTGTGTGGTCTCTGTAATTTTTTGCTGTTTTAGAAAAATCAGCCAAAAGTCTCTATATGGATAATGTTACTATGATCTCTTTCAAAGATCTTCTCATTCTTTCATATTATCTCTTATTGAGGAGGGATTCTGTTACATCATTTACTTAGTCATTAATCAAGTATCTGTTGAGCTCCATTATTTGGGTGTTTGGAAATCCACCACCACCTCCCAATAATAAAAAATATGGGAAATCTCTAGGTTGTAAATTATTTTCGTCAGTAACTAATTTGAATATAACAAATGTGAACACATGCAGTAATGGATTAGTTTAAGATGTAACTTTATATCCATCTTTTTTATTTCCTAGGCTATCAATGAGGATAATAGGACTTTTTTCATAGAGTTTTGTTAGGATTAAATAAAGTGTGTAAGGCATCTTGCACGTTTTACACACTCAAAAATAATAGAAATGTGAGGTATCTAAAACAGTCAAATTCATAAAGACAGTAGAATGGTGGTTACTAGGGGTTGGGGAGAGGAGAGAAGGGGAATGATTGCTTAATGAACACAGGGTCTCCCTTGGGGCTGATTGAACATGTTTTGGAACTAGATAGTGGTGATGGTTGCATCGCATTATGGTTGCATAACCAAAAACCATTATATAGGACACTTTAAATGGGTGAATTTATGGTATTTGAATTCTATCTCAACAAAGTTTTTTTTTAAAGCCAACATTAGAACTTGGAAAATTTCACACAAAGTTCCAAACTGACTTCTTTTGAAAAAGGCCTTTGATCTGACACCACTGGGCACATTGTCCCTCCATGGGGTCCTTTGTTGTTTAATGGGTATAGAGTTTCAGTTTTGCAAGATGAAAAAGTGTTGGAAATTGTTTCACAACATTGTGAACATACTTAACACAACTGAACTGTGCACTTAAAAATGATGGAGGGGTGCCTGGGTGGCTCAGTTTGTTAAGCGTCTGACTCTTAGTTTCAGCTCTGGTCATGATCTCAGGGTCCTGAGATGGAGCCCCGTGTCAGGCTCTGCACTCAGCGTGGGGTCTGCTTGTCCCTCTACCTCTGCTCCTCCCCCCACTCTCTCTCTCTCTCTCATAAATAAAAAATCTTAAAAAAATGGTTACAATGGCAAATTTTATATTATATATTTTTAGCATACTAAAATATATATAGTAGTAGTTTTTTTAAAAAATGATAGAAGTAGTTGATAGTGTTGGTATTATTATTTTTCTTATCACTTGTCACTATTCTTATTAGCTGGTAATCTTTAACTTATTGCCAAGGTTAGGTAGAGGCAGAAAGCTCTGGATCAGTAATCAGTAATATGATATATATATTAGATCAAACCATATGCAATCACAATATTCAACCACTTCTGACCTACAAAAATGGCAATTTCATGTGATTCAAACTATCAGCCTGTGAAAATATCATAATGTAACCAAATTATTTATTTGCTATTGCATATATTCTCTTTGAATGCAATACAAAAGAATACTTTTTTTAGCTTCTTGTCAAATCTCTACTTCAAGGGCCAATACAAATAATTCTGTTGCATTTGATTCTTGGCTCCTCCACTTACTGGCTTTATGATCTTCAGCCTCAGTTTCCTTATCTGTGAACTGAAGAAGATAAATAGGATTAAAGTCAATATTACATGAAATAAATTATGAAAAACAGTAAACCTGAAATATGAAATAAATTACGAAAAACAGTAAACAGAGTAGGAGCTCAACAAATGTATTTCCTTTTCTCTGGATAGCAATATGTGAGACAGTGTGACGTAGTTAATGAGTATCTGAACTTGAATTAGATAGATGTGAATCTGCCGATCTTAAGCAGATTGCGTCTCCTCACTGAGCCTTAGTCTCCTCATCTGAGAAGAGCTACCTCGAAGGATTATGGGGATAAAAGCAACTCAGTCAGTTCTGAGAACATATTAGGGGTTTAACAAATTACCCTACAATCATGGCTTTACTCTTTTCATAACCCTTTATCGCCTCCCCCCCCCCCAGTTGTTGCTCTAGAGATGAGAAATGTGGAAAGAGAATGTTCTTAGGAGCTAAAAATACTCTCATCTCCTCTCTTCAAAATGTTTCTCTCCTTTTTATTCCTTTTTCTCTCCCTGTCTCCCTGACTCCAGGGTCGCATAATCCTAAGTAAAGCAGGATTTACCTCACCTTCCACCTCAGGCCCTTTGTCATACTCCCAAAGTCCTAGCAGAGGGTAATTAGAAGGAACACTGAAGTGGGTTCCAGTGATGTGGGTACTGGTTCAAGCCCCAGTGGCCATTAATTTGTAACCTTGGTCAGTCATTGTCCCTCTGAGAGTTTGGAGGAGATCAGTCTCTTAAAGTCCAGTTTGACTTGTCTAAGTGAAATGAGGAAAATAAAAACAATATTGCATGTAGCTATAACATTTTATTCTATATTTATATTTGTATCTATATTGCTGTAATATTGTACCTGTTCTTGCTTAAAGAGACTGTCCTTTATACTGAGATAAAGCTATTCTTCCTGTTTTGTTTCCAAATGTCTACTCACTTATGGAATCACAGATAAATAGATGGTAGGTTTTATGTAACATCTTCATTTGGCAAAATAAGAAGCTGGCAACCATCTGTCTTTCTCCATAAAAATTGTAAAAGCCAAAAGTCTGGACCTTCTGGATTAGTTAGTTCTAAGGATTTTTCTCTATCTGACATTTGCTGAAGCTGTGGCTCTTTAAGTGGTTCCATAGTTTAAGGATTAGAGAGACAGCCCTCTCATAGTCTCAGTGAAATCTGCAGTTGTTCAGGTTTTGCCCCCAACGTCTTTGCTTCATTAATGCAGAAGCATGGAGCTATTTTATTTTTATGACTTTATATTTTAGAGCAGTTTTAGGTTTACAACAAAATTGAGAGGGAGGTGCAGAGATTTCCCATATACTCCCTGCCCCCACGGATGCATAACCTCCATAGATCAACATAACTCACCAGAGGGTATATTTTTTTTTTACCACGGGTGAACTTATATTGACATGTTATCATCACCCAAACTATCCATAATTTACCTTAGAGTTCACTCTTGGTGTTGTACATTCTATGAGTTTGGACAAATGTATAATGATATCTATCCATTGAAATGATATTAGACAGTATTTTCACTGCACTAAAAATCCTTTATGTTTTGCCTATTCATTTTCCCCCTCTGCCCCCCCCCCCCACCCCCGGCAACTACTCATCATTTTACTGTCTCCATAAGTTTGCCTTTTCCAGAATGTCATACAGTTGGAATCATATATCATGTAGCATTTTCAGATTGGCTTCTTTCACTTAGTAATATACATTTAAGTTTCCTCCATGTCTTTTCATGGCTTGATAGCTCATTTCTTTTTAATGCTAAATAATATTCCATGTCTTGATGTACCAAGGTTTATCCACTGACCTACTGAAGGACATCTTGGTTGCTTCCAAGTTTTGGCAATTATGAATAAATTTTCTGTAAAATATCCATGTTCAAATTTTTACCTGAACATGTTTTCCACGTCTTTGGGTAAATACCAAGGAGTACAATTGCTGGATCGTAGGGTAAGAGTATCTTGAGTTTTGTAAAAAACTGCCAAACTGTCTTCCAAAGTGGCTGTATCATTTTGCATTTCCATCAGCAATGTGTGAGAATTCCTTTTGCTCATCATTCTCACCAGCATTTGGTGTTGTCACTTTTCTAGATTTTGGCCATTCTAAAAAGTATGTGGTGCTATCTCCTTGCTTTAATCTGCATTTTCCTGATGACATATGATGTGAACATCTTTTCATTTGCTTTTTTGCCATCTACCCATCTTTTTTGGTGAGGTGTCTGTTAAGGTCTTTGGCCTATTTTTTTTTTAAATCAGATTGTTGGTTTTCTTATTGTTGACTTTTTAGAATTCTTTGTGTATTTTGGGTAACAGTTCTTTATCAGACGTGTCTTTTGCAAATATTGTCTTCCAGTCTGTTTTTTTTCTTATAATTTTCTTGATATTGCTTTCACAGAGCAGAAGTTTTTATTTTAATGAATTCCAGCTTATCAATTATTTCTATCATGGATTTGGTGTATCTAAAACCCCATCACCACACCCAAAGTCATCTAAATTTTCTCCAATGTTGTATTCTAGGAGACGTATAGTTTTGTGTTTTACATTTAGATTCATTTTGAATTAACTTTTGTGAAAGGTGTAAGGTCTGTTTCTAGATTTACTTTTTTGCACATAGACAACCAATTGTTCTACCATGTTTTTTTTTTTTTTTAAGATTTTATTTATTTGACAGAGAGAGACACAGTGAGAGAGGTAACACAAGCAGGGGGAGTGGGAGAGGGAGAAGCAGGCTTCCTGCAGAGCAGGGAGCCCGATGAGGGACTCGATCCCAGGACCCTGGGATCATGACCTGAGCCGAAGGCAGACGCTTAACCAACTGAGCCACCCAGGCGCCCTGTTCTAGCATGTTTTGCTGAAGACACTATCTTTGCTCCATTATATTGCCTTTGCTCCTTTGTCAAAGGTCGATTGACTGTGTTTATGGGGTCTACTTCTGGGCTGTCTGTTCTGTTTTATTGACCCACTTGTCTGTTCTTTCACCAATACCATACTGTCTTATTTACTGTAGCTTTATAGTAAGTCCTGAAGTTGGGTAGCATTGTTTCTCCAACTTTGTTTTTCTCTCTTTATTATTGTGTTTGCTGTTCTGAGTCTTTACCTCTCCATATAAACTTTAGAATCAGTTTGTCAATATCCACAAGAAAACTTTCTGGGATTTTTATTGAAATTGCATTGAATCTATAGATCAGGTTGGGAAGAACTGAGATCTTGACAATATTGAGTCTTCTTGTCCATGAACATGGAATATCTCTCCGTTTATTTAGTTCTCCTCTGATTTTGTTCATCAGAGTTTTGTAGTTTTCTTCATAAAGATCTTATACATACTTTGTTCTTGGTAAACTTTTGAGAAAGGTAAGCTTTTATATTCCAAGTTGAGTTCTTTGTACATTCTAGTAAGTATGAAAATTGTGCTAGTTTGGAGAGGGAAGCCCATTATCTAGAATTATGTAAATGGGGAAAATGTATGTATTATCACTTATTGTATTTTTATTTTTCTCCACACAATGCATAATGGCAGGGAGTTTTCTTTCACAGCACTTATTATAAATGGAATTAAGCCTTTAATAGTTGAATGGTTATGGGCTTACCCTGCTAGGTTTTAAGCTTCATGAGAACAAGGATGATGTTGATACACTGACCATGGTGTGGCTGACATAGTGCATGTTTTGCAAATATGAATAAAAGTGATATGTGCCATAAGAGAGGGGAAAATCTCAAGTTCTATAGTGACATCAAGGAAAATCTTTTAAGAGAAATGGCAGGTAAGGTAGCCTTAAATAGGGACTGATATTTTGGCATACAGATGTGAAAGATTACATGGTGTTCAGTATAATTATAGAATTGAGCACACTTTAGTGCATACTATTTCTTTGAAAATTGATAATCTCATTATTTAAGGCAGCTTCTAAATAGTTTTTTTAGAATAGAATTAGTCAGATCTGCTTACCCTAAAGCCAGGGGAAAAGGTAACATATAGGAAGGACTGCAAAGTCTTAGCTCGTTGTAGAATTAAGCATTATTCCAAGGGTGTTAGCTTGAGAGACCTAGCAAATACAACCTCACTGTGATAAAGAGACTGAGTAAGAGAAGAGTTTAAATAAGAGATCAGGAGCTCTGTTTCCATCAACCTGCAAAGTAATTGATGGACTAGCATACCAAGAGACAAATTGTAGACATGATGCAATGTGGAAAGAGCATTGGTATTAAACAGATTTGAGCTTTACCCTCAGCTCTAACACTAACTAGCTGGTAACTTGGGACATATTAGTTAAACTTACTAAATCTCAGTTTCTTCCTTATTTATTCATCACAAAAATCCTACAGAGTAAAATGAAGATAATATTCTGCAGGATTTTTGTGATAGAAAAATTTTAAAATATGTGTAGACGAGACTAGCACACAGTAGGTATTCAGGAAACATGTTTTCCTCTGCCCTTTCCTTGTCTACTTTAGGCCTTGAGTTTTGGTCCTGTTCAGGAAGATACCTATTCCTCAGCACCACAAAAGAGCCTCTTTGTGTATCCCCAAATCTGGAAGCAAATAGTTAAATAGAGTAACAACCCAAGGAGTCTAATAGTAACACCAAATTGTTTAATCTGCAGAATCAAGCCTTGAAAATTAAAGCTTGTAATCTTCACTTCTGCAAAAATACTTTTAAAAACATATCCATGTATTCTGTCTTTTCTGTTCTTTTCTCAAATTGAAAGAAAATTAAAGGTCAAGTTTATAGCTCAGATGCAGATTACTCTATATCAAATTCTCTTTTCAAATTGACAAGTTCAGCCAGGTCCCAGAGTGGTGGAACAAACTGACTTTGCTGTGGGAGGAGATGGCTAGAATGACTCTGGAAGCTAAGTGGGGTAGGAGCCAAACCATTTATCACTAGACACTGAAAAGCAGCATGTTACACTGTTCAGAATGCTGGATTTGCAGCCAGAAGAACTCTGCTTGAGTCCTTGGTCTTCTGCTTATTAGCTTGGTGATCCTGAACAGGACCCATTAGCTCTCGGAGCCCACAGAAGAAAAATCTGTTACTTCAGTAGTGCTGACCCAAAGTTAGTGCTTAGTAAATATTTGTTGAATGACTAAATGCTGCAGAAGGTGGTATCAATACTTATTTTCTGTGTATTTGTGCTGTGGTCCCTTGTAACTTCCCTTATGCCCATGGACTATGTCAAATCAAACTTAGTTATCCCCCCCCCCCATTTAGCCAGACATATGTGTGTTCCTGTTACACAGTGAAAGTAACTGGTCTAAAAGGCTGATACATTGCTTGTCATCTTTAATGTTCCTTCATCATGCAATCCCTCTATGGATTCATATATCAACTGTCAGGTAATCTTCTAGAGAAGCTTGACTATAACAGTTTGTTCTGTTTTGGATGATGAATGAGATGGGTTAGATCATTTAATTCACTATATGGCACCCAAATGTTAAAGCTGAGGGAAAAGAATGTCTGACAAATTGTTTGTTGTCATTAAGGTTTATTTCTCATATGCCTTAGATGGTTTCCCCCACCTCATTCATTGTCCAACATACAAAGCTAACTATTATAAGGAAACAATACTTAATGGATGCCAGACAAATGATAGTTGAAGCTGTCTAGAGCATTACCCGATAAGTGAGAGCCAAATTATAATGTCATTAGATGGGATGCCTCAAGTTATTATAAAGTTGTGCTTCCCACAATGTCCTTCCTTTATGCTCAGCATGGTTCCTCCTGGCATCTGTTTTCACTCAGCAGCTGCATTGTTTTTATACAAGCTGAGATCAAGTTTTGAATATTCTGTTATGCCAACTATTAAATGCCCAACCAATACCCAAAATGTATGTTTTGGATATTGATGTCATACAAATATAAACTTTAAAAAATGATAGTTCACAGGGAAGCTGAGTGTATCTGAGTCCCCACTCCAGGGCCTATTTTCTCCAGGCACAAATTCCCTTCTGAGACTGTGTTCTTGTGTCCATTTCATAGCCAGTTCTTGGAACATTAGCACCCAATTAATAACGGAAGAATGAATGAATGAATGAACGAACGAACAAATGAATGAATGAATGGAATTACATTCAAAGGTACAGATAGAAGCATACTTAATGCATGTTAGTATAAAATATTTTGCTAATGAGTTGACAATGGAGAAAGTGAATTCCATTTATACCACAAGGAAGTTCAATTGCTTGACATTTTTGTTTGCAACAAACCAATTATCTTGATTATTATTTAAAAAATAGCTTCATGAGTTTATTTACCTTTCTCAGATTTAAACAATATCTGACCAACAGAGCTGTGGACTTATTTGTGTGTATGAATTATGAAACAGCAAGCTTAATTTTTTTTTGTATTCAGTAGAGCACCCAGTAGACTTAATCATTCAGTAGCAATATAGGCTATACAATGTCTTAATGACAATTACACTGTCTCCTTAAATAGAGCTCAGGAAAATAACACCACAGATCTCTTGAACGAGGTAGCACATTTTAAGTATAATCATGCTGTTTCACAGGTGTGAAAGCCCCGAATTTAGGTATATCTGGGTTCAAATCCTGACTCTGCCATTTTCAAACTGTAAGACAAACTGCTTAAATTCTGCGCCTCAGTTCCTTCATTTTTAAAGTGAGAATAAAAATATTATCATCATAGAGTTGTTATGAGAATTGTTTGCCTGTGTCTGGCACTTAGTAAATGTCCAACAAATGTTGGCTATTATTGAAATGTTATGTTTTATCGTAGGGTTGTCATTAATCTTAGTATTGTTATTTTCATAAGTGATAAAGCAGGGAGGACTAAAGGCTGGCAGTTTTCCTTGCACATCTGTCCCTAACCAGGCCCCTAAGTCATTGCTGTCCAAAAGAAATATAATGACAGTCACACATGTAATTTAAAATTTTCAATAGTGGCATTAAATAAGGTAAAAAGAAACAGGTGAAAATAATTTTAATAATTACTTTCTTTAACCATGTATATCCAAAATTTTATCATTTTAACATGAATTCAGTATTAAAAAATTTAATGGGATAGCTTACGTTCTTTTTTTCTTACTAAAGCTTCAAAATCTGGTGTGTAGTTTACACTTAACAGCACATCTCAGTATGGGAGCTAAATTTTGATTAGAAAGACTTGATTTAGATTATATAAATTCACAGTTGAAAAGCAAACTCACATATCCAAATTGTCCCAAACATATTTAGAAGTTTTCTATGAAATTTAGTTTTTAAATTTAAATTAAATGAAATTTAAAACTGAGTTCTTCTGTCCTGCTCGCCACATTTCAAGCTCTTATAGCCTCATATGGCTGGTGCCTCCCAAATTAGACAGCACAGTTCTCAGCAGTCTGAGGGCGAACATGCCCAAGACCCTGCCACCCTACCCATCACAAAGTTGAGCTGCATTTTCAGCTCCAGTGTTGGAATGGGGAGAGGATAGAGCAAGATGGGCCCAAGAGAAGAGGCCAAGTCCATGTGTCATCCCAAACCTGCTATAAAAGAGAAGAAGCAATGGTGGATTGGTGGTTAGGGGTTAAGTAACCGAAAGCATATCCATACAAACAGAACCTATGGCCATGCTCAACCCTGAAAACTGCTTGGTGTGGTGGGGACAGAAACCAGAAAAGCAGTGGGATGATGAGAAAGTAGGTGAGGAAAGTTGTATTCTTTGTCATCTTGCCTAAATTTCTCATCTTAATTTTCAACTTCAATGCAATGTAGGAAAGGAGAATATTATGTCTTTGCACATGGTGGGGCAACTCGTGGAGCTCAATCAGGTACTACAGCCTGAAGCAGTCATAAACAATCTGTCAAGGTTGAGTGGTGAGCCTTTGTTTAGTCATTCTCTTGTGAACAAACTGGAAGTGGAAGATGGGAAGACTGGTAGTAATCCAGTTTCTGGGAAACCTCCGAGTCTAATGGGAATGGAGAGTAGAAATGCACAGTCGGGGAATTCCCAGTGGTTTCCCTCTCCCAGCATTCCCTCCTTTCCCTTTTGTGCTCTCCTTTTATTTTTCCTTCATAAACTTCCCTGTTAAAAGGCAAGGTCTTTGAAAGTTCTTAGCCTCTCAGTGAGGTTTATTAGAGTGATTGGAAGATGGAGAAGAGCCTGAGGGAGGAAGGGGGCAAGGGCAGAAGCAGAGGGTTACAAAACATGACTTTTGTTTTCCCTGGGCAATTTTTACTTCATGTTGTTGCCTCACTGCTATCCTGAGTCATATGCACTGGAAGTCACATGGGAGCCATTTCTGTCACATACCCAGTTACCCCCAGTTGCCCTTCTCGGGGAAGTGGAGAAGGTATGAATCTGATGAACAGACACATTGCAAGGATCATTCCTAAGAAACATTGTGTAATAATGGCAGATCCAGAAAACCTTTGAGGTGCACTGATCATCTTTTTAAAACTAGAACTCACCCAGTTTATGCAATGGGTGGGTGGGTGGATGGATGGATAGATGATGAGAAGAAGGAAGAAAGGAAGGAGGGAGGGAGGAAGAGAGGAATGAAAGGAAGGAAGGAAGGTAGGTAGAAAGGAGGAAGGGAGGAAGGAAGGAAGGAGGAAGGGAGGGAGGGAAGGAGGGAGGGGCAGTCTTAGAAGAGGCCCTGTGGCTATTACTGTTGTTGTTGACCTTGTTTTCAGATTAGAACACATTACACGCCATTCACTACATTTATGGTGGGAAAAGCACAGGTCTTGGAATAAGAGGACTATTACCTTTTGACTTGTGTTCTTAGGGAATTCACTTTCCTTTTCTGAGCCTCATTATCTCATCTGTCAAGTGGTATTATGCTATGCACATTACAGGGATGTTGTAAGCGTAAAAAGTCTTTTATGTAAAAGATCATCTATGTAAATTATGATGCACTATACATACATTAGTTATTATTCTGCATCTGAGTACAATTTATCTTCCTGGAGGGAGGATTGCCTGGATATAACCTATTGTGAACAAGTGTGAGAACTTTTAATACACTAATAGCCTTATTAGGCCTCAAATCCTGGAGAGCTTATTAGTGCTCATTAGGGCCCATATAGTAAGTCCTCACTGTCTCCTTTGAGCGTTGTGTACGCTATAATATTCTTTTCATACTGTTTTCGGTTATTTTCCCCATACACTTCCTCAAAAGTACTCACTTTTCTCTTGCAAGCTCTTTCTCCTTGCCTAGCTCTTCCATTTTACAAAGTAAATAATCTTACCCACTCCCACACACTGCCATACTTTTAATCGCTGCTAATACTCGAGTGTACTTTTATGCTTCTACTTACTCTCCAGAACACTATGACAAACCTACTCCGAGTGCTAATTAGGACCAACTTGAGCATACATCAGCAGCCCTTTAACTGTTCTCTTTGAAACGGTTCCAGTTAGTCCTTTTAAATAAACTTCAGAAAAGAACTCAAATTAACTTGCTTCTTAATGTCCTATGGTTCAGACATTGGATTTTCTTTTTCCCCATAGTGACTTCTGGTTAGCAATCAAAGAGCCGCTTTCTTACATTATGATTTTAACTCGAGTCCCTGGGAGTGAAAAGATTCAATCATTTCTTCAAAATCCATGACTATTTTTTATCTTTACATTTTCAACTTCCCCCGAGATGTGTTTTCTTCTCATTAAAGCCACCTCTTGTTCCATTTGGTTTGTCCTTTGAGGGTGATATTTCTCACGAAGAGTCTAAGGGAAGTCTAAGATGGGAACTGTTCTGTAGGGGTTAAATCACTCATACAGTCTGGACCAGCTACATGATTTGTGGGCTCCAGGGCAAACGAAAATGTAGAGATCTTTGCTTATAAAAAAAAAAAGTATTAAGAATTTCCAAACAGCAACAACAGGACATTATCCAAATGTGGAGCCCTTTTCAACACAGTGGGCAATGTGGACTTGCGCAGGTCACACACCCATGAAGTCCTACACCTAATCACCATTTGTGGCCATACCAATCGACAGTCTTGTCCACTTTGCATCTTCATCATGGGCCTCACTTTATAAAAGAAATAGATGCCTTTGATCATCTCTGTAATAGATTCCTATTGTATATGAAACTTGTAATCTCTTTGGCAACTTTTAGTAACTCAGTTATTTTACTTTTGTAAAAAGTGAATCTCTGACCCCCTTTATTTGAGTCAATGCCTGCCTTGGCTTTGGGTTGTAAGATTAATTGGGACATTTCAGGGAAGTCGAATGCTCCAGTAGTCATACTTTAATGATGGCATGAAACCAGAAATTGCGTTCATTGCAGTTTCACTTGTTAACACAAGTATATTAATAGTGTTCAGAGCTTTTAAAGTCCAGAAACACTAGAAAGGCATAAACATGAGAGAGTCTGCAGTCTGGTAAAACCCTGGAAGAATTTCATGCATGTTTGGGGGCAACCTATGGTATCTCAATTGATTACAAAATATATTTAATGCTAAATTTGATGGCATCATTACAGTGCCTTGTGTTCTTACATGCATATTTTCAGACCTTCTCCTCCTCCACCTGGGCTAGCCACCACTTAGCCCTGCAGGAAGCTGAGTTTCTATGCTTATCTGCTAGGCTAGGGGAGAGCGAGCAGTGTTGATTTTGCTGTATGTGGCCAATTATCTTGACCTTTATGATAGATCAAGCCGTGGAGGGACCAGGAAGCCAAGTCTCCCTCCCATTTACATCTCCTTTGAGGGAGCACAGCACATTGCAGTCATGTCAGTTTGTGGCCTTATATTTCACTCCCCAGCAATGCACATCTTGAGACACTGTGATTAGCATCCCTAATTCCTAAAAATTGACTTGCCTTGTTATAACTAGAGAGCTGTCGCCTAAAATACTTCACCTACTGTTCAAAAGGGTATTATTTTAGTGCCCTGGGGATAGGAAAAGTTTTCAACCCACCGGTGTAGGGATTGGTTTTATTTTAAAGTATCTGAAGTGTTTTAGATAACTTAGCTAAGAGTGACCCAAGTTCAGTGGCCTCCCAAGAATCTTTTAAAATGTGCTCCGAGTCCTTATCTGACAGCCGTGTGTGGAAATGCCTCCATTCTGTATGTATGTGGACATCAAGCTCTACTTCCTTTGTCTGTCAGAGAAATTAAGGCACTTTCTGGATCAGCCAAACACAGAGGGTGCTTTCGTTTGGGGAAATAGCTTTTCCTTCGAATGGGATTTCTGACTGAATCATATAGAATTAGTCATACGTCTATTGAATAGCATGTGCACTTTCCCTTGTTTTTCATATCCCCGTCCACTAAGCAAATAGAGGCATTTCTCTTTTTTATTGATTGGGGTATTCATAATTGCCTGTGTAATTTTAGAGAGATACATAATTTTGTGATTCACTTCGAGTCAGGTAAAGGTTGTATCTCCATGAGACTAAAAGACCATCATCTCTTCAAATGATCTCTATTCACCGGCTTCTTGAACCACTGACTGACTTAACCAGTCCGATCAGTTTATGTGTTTAGACACAGTCTGAGTCACACAGCTAGTGTGGACAGGTTTTACTTTTTTTTTTTAAATCATTGAATTAGCTATTCCATTCTTTTAACAGGGTTGACTAAACTAATTGTACTTTTCAGTGGTAATTCAGAGGTAGTATATTTTGTTTCATTTATGAACATGTGCAATGAAGCTGCATGTCCAGGACATATGAGGAAAACATGTATTTTCATTTTTCTTCATGGTTCTTCACCTGGACAGAAAAGAGTAACATACTGTCCCCTCCATAGCAACCGCCTTGATGAGAGCTGGGATCCGAGAGTCTCCATCCCATTCATGACTCTGACTCCCTTTCTCCAGTCTCATTTTCAGAGAGAGAAACTGAGACATAGAAAAGACACAACTATCTTAGGAAGTCTAACAAATAGTTTGGTTGCTCACAAAACAGCTGCGTGGGTATTCAGCCTCATCCAACAGTTACTCTGCCATTTATTGCTTGAATGCCAGGCTACTATCTTCATGCTGTTTCTCAACTCTTTACCATTTCATGTGAAGTGGAGCTCTTAGGTGATACACTTAAAAGAAGTCAGTCATGGTTTTGGCATGTTCAAGTCATACAGTTACTAGTCTTTCTCCACAGACCTGTAATGGGTGTATGTTGATAGATGAGCAATAAACTACATAAAGCCAGGTACTCAAAGGGGCAGTTATTGTGGTTGCATGACTTGGTGTTTGGTTGAAGAAGAGAGCTCTTAGTAAGACCCTGAACCATTGAAAAAGAACACAGCAGTGAAGTCGAAGTAGTGAGTGGTAGCTCACTGCATGAAAGTAATAATTATAAAAAATTGTAGACCAGGGTTTCTCAGCTTCAGGACTATTGGCATTTGAGACTGAATAATTCTTTGTTGTGAGGTGCTGGTCTGTGCAATATGGGGTATTTAGCAGCATCCCTGGCTTCTACCTAATAGATGCCAGTAGTCCACTCTCTCCCAATTGTAACAACTAAAAATGTCTCCAGACATTGCCAAAACCTTCGGAGGGGCAAAACTGCTTTCACTTGAGAACCAGTGATATATGCTTCCGATTTTAAAAGCACTTTGATCTCAACAACAACTCTGTTAGGTTTGTTTGTTTTTTTTAATCTCTATTGTACAAAAGAGGAAACTGAGGCTCAGAAAAGTAAAATGACTTGCCTGAGGTCTCACAAGTAGTATATGGTGGGGATGAAATTCAAACTCAGACAGGTCTTCTGAGGCCTTATCAAGGGTCTTTTTATCACACCAGTAAAGAAAGATATTGTATCATTCTGAATCGGATTACCTCTACTTCCCTCCTCTGCTTATTCTTCTATTTGAGTTTCCTGGGCTTTACATTAACAGAATTGAGCCAAAACAATTCTCAGTGTCCCGAGGGGCACTCAATGTTCAGTCCTTCAGTAAGACATATTTCTCAATAGCCCCAACATTTGATATGCTGACAAGAGCAAATCAGATTACTATTGAGAGCTGTAGAATTTTTCTACAGCTAATCTAATCATCTTAGATTTCAGGAAGATGAAGGAATATTTTTACTTATTAAGGTTGTAGATCTAAATTTCTCTTCAACTTAAAATTTCTTAATGCTTCAACTCTACATTAACAATTCACACTCAAAAGTTGGTTGATTAAAAAATGGATTTACAGAGGCGCCTGGGTGGCTCAGTCAGTTGAGTGTCTGACTCTTGGTTTCGGCTCAGGTCATGATCTCCGGGTCTTGGGATCAAGCCCGAGACTGCTATGGGCTCTGGACTCAGTGCGAGTCTGCTTATCCCTCTTCCTCACTCTCTGCTCCTCCCCAGCTCATGCTCATGCTCTCTCTCTCTGTCTCTTTCTTTCATAAATAAATGCAGTCTTTTAAAAAAATGGATTTACTTTTTTGGTTCAAAATTTCTGGGAAGTCAAGAAAAGAAAACTTTAAAAGTATCCTCAAATGTGAACAAAGAAATGCCTTTAAGAATCAACTTTAAATTGGTCTGTGTTGGGGTGCCTGGGTGACTCAGTTGCTTGAGTGTCTGAATCTTGATTTTGGCTGAGATCATAACCTCAGGGTCTGAGATTGAGTCCTTCTTTGGCCTCCCACTCATTGGGGGGTATACTGAGGAGATGCTCTCTCTCCCTCTGCCCCTCCCCGCCCCTGTTTGCACATGCTCTGTCTCTTTAAAATAAATAAGTCTTAAGTAAGTTCAATGATTCATTAGTTCAGTATAACACCCAGTGCTCATCATGTCACATGCCCTCTTTATTGCTCATCACCCAGTTACCCCATCCCCTCACCCACTTCCCTTTCTGTAACCCTCAGTTTGTTTCCGGGAGTCAAGAGTCTCATATTGAACATTATATCAAAAACTAATGATGGACTATACCTTGGCTAATTTAATTTAAATTAAAAAAAACTATAAATAAAGTAAGTAAAATAAATAAATAAATAGGTCTGTGTTGGCACATTAAGACATATTTCATTACCAGTGAGTGCCAAGGCTAATATTGAAATATTTGTGCTTTACCAAAACGAAACATTGTCCCTGCTCATGGGGAGCCTGCTTCTCCCTCTCCCTCTACCACTCCCACTGCTTGTGCTTGCTCTTGCTCTCTCTCTCTGTCAAATAAATAAATAAAATCTTTTTTAAAAAATAAAGAAATACAGTTTGTGTTAGCATATGCTATGGAACTGTAAACTCCTTGTGATCAAGGTGCATTTCTTTCCTTTATAATCCTTTATAAATCATATTTTTCTAATTATAAAAAGTAATATCTGTTTAATTTAAGCAATTTAGGAAATATAGATAAACAGAGGCTAAAAATAAAAATTACTGGCATTCCCTCCACCCAGATATACTACTGTAAATATTGCAGTATATATCCTTTCAGATTTTTTCTGTACATATTTATTCTATACTTTTAAAAAGTACTATCATGGTATACCTAATGGTTTATAACCTGTATTTTATAACTTAACACATTTAGAACATATTTCTGTGTCCTTAAATATTCTTTACAACATAATTTTTAATAGAACATGATTTCCTTCATTTGAGCATATTATGCTGTACTCAACCAGTCTCCTTATTTTCTTGACATTGACATTGTTTCAGTTCCTACCATTATGAACAGGTTTGTATTTCTACATATCTGTGATTTCTTGCTTAGGTTAAATTCCTAGGAGTGGAATTACTATGTTAAAAGTATGAAATGTGAAGGTTTTTCATTCATATTGTAAAATTGCTCTCAGAAAGGTATTATCAATTTGCACTTCCACCAGAAGTAGAGGAGAACTGATTTCCTGGCACCCTCACCATCACTACTGTCACCAAAAATAAAAAAGCCAGATTGATAGATGAAGAATAGTGCTTCATTATTGCTTGAACATGCATTTCATTGACGACTACTGAAGAGGAACTTTTTCTAAGATACATTTTTTTTCATTGGATAATTGATTTCCTATTCTTGCCCTTTGTTCATTTTCCTCCATGTTAGTCTGTTTCTCATTGATTTGCAAGAGCTCTTTTTATATTAAGAATATTACATGAAGGCCCATTTCTTATACTTTGTAGCTTCTACAATGTCTACTAACGAGATAGGCAAATGGTGATATTTCTTTATAGGAGAATTTTACACTGTGCCTTGATTAAATCAATCACATGTATTCCTTTGGTTAAAATAACATGCAAATCACATTATTTCTCTTTACTGCCTTTCACTTTAAGCACTAAATGTGATCATTTCAGTGTTTCAGGGGACAAAAATAGTCCAAGGCTCATAGAAGAAATGTAAAGGAATTAGAACTACTTAACAAAACGAAACCAAAAAAAGTGGTGTCGGGGTGGGGGTGGGGAGCAGCCATGACAATACACTTTCAAAATTCTACAAGGCAGAATCACTAATCTTCGATGAGGTCAGGCTGAGGAGAGAGAACTTAAATTGAAACAGGAAAATGTGGTTTGGGGAGAACACTTTTGGAGAGGATGAATGATTTAAGCACTGAGCTGGGTTCCTCTAGGTAATGATAATGTGTCCTTTCTTACCATTTTCTAACAAGAGCAACCAGAGGGGGGTAGAGAGAAGGTCTTTCATTTCTGTGCCAGCAGTGGCTGGATGCATCTGAGCCCAGGGGGGATGATGGAGGGCAGTGCCTCCTGCTTATGGAAGGCCTCCAGTTGACTAACACATGCAACCACAGAGCTGGCCTGACAGGTCAGAGAGAAGGGAACTCGAGTGCCCCAGTACCAGGTCATGCCACCCAGAGTGCACTGCAAATTGACAACTTTATAAATATAATTATTATATGGGCAGTCATATGACATTGTATTTTGTGTGTGTTTATAGCACTAATGTGTTGGGCATTAATGCTATGTCACATTTTAAGTGCTATATTTTAGACATAAAACAACTTTGGTAACTCTGCTTTAAAGCATTTTAACAAACCAGGAGTCTCAAAATATGAAAGAGCCTAGGCTTTGTCCGACCTCTCAGAGGCATTTATCATGGATTAACAAATTGGAAATGCTGAAAATCCCCTTATAGGGTTTGCCGATTTGCAGATTATTTACCTGGATACGTAATTGAGCAATACTGTGACTGGCCTGCTAGTTGTGATTATGGGGGCCTCCCAGGGGATCATATTAATACCCAAATTACTTAGCTTTTTATTAATCAATTATGGGCTGCTTTATTTAGGGGATGCTGGGAGTTTGCTGCAGTAGAGAATGCAGTGGGGCTTTAAAATTTCTTATTAAATCTTCTGAAGTTTTTTTTCCCAAAATGTGATTAATAACATGATAAGAAAGCAAAGTATACCATTTGTAATTCTAAAAGAAAATTACAGGTAACTTAACTCCAAAAGCAGTAATAATTAGAATAGCAAGAGATACTGAGAGAGAGTAAATTAAATCCTTTGGGCATCTTGTGGTTATTTTGGAAAAATCATTACCTGCTTTAATCATTTGGATTATATGTGCTGGGAATGCACTGGTGATTAAGGGTTTGATAGATGTATAATTTGACTCTGGATGTCAACAGGATCACAACTCTAGGTAGTAAATATTGCCAGTTACTGATGATGCCTGCATAATAAAGTGGAAAAAATCTTACAAGTTGTGACTTGGACCTCATCAATATATTTATGCTAATAAACTCCTTGGTGGGAAGGAACATCCTTGATTTCTCTTTGGGAGTTTATTTAATATTTTCTCTTTTATTTTTATTTTTTCAATTCCTTCTTTCTAGTCCAAATGGACTAAGATATAGAACATTCAAACTGGTATTTTTGTTTGCCCATTTGTTGGCTTTAAAAAGATTAGTCTTTCCTGTTGGTTAATCTCAATGTAACAGGAAAATAGTGCATTGGTCCAATAGTTAATATGACTTCGTGAAGTTAACAGTGTAACTGCATACTGATTAGACTATCCAAGACACAGCAAAGGTAAAGCCTGCTCCTGAAGAGAAAGGCAGAGGGACTCATTCATGTAATAGATATGCTTTGAGCTAATATGTGCCAGACATGGTACCAGATGCCCTGACTGTGCCCTCTTACCTATTATATGACCAACACCAAAACGTTGCCAAATTCAACTCTGTCTTCACTGGGAAGCTGCAAGTTCAGGAATGCCTTTGTTGGGTTCAAGTTAATTAAAATGAAGTGGATGACCAAAAATTTTTTCTCGTATAAATTTCCAAAACCTTAAGACCTATTAGAAAAACAATGTTGAGCCTTGTGGAAGATGAAACTATCTTAAAATAAACCAGTATTTTCAAAGCTTTGTTGTTTATAGTAGAGCTGTTATAGTTTTACAGTAGAAAAACGACTTGCTTTTTACCTCCTAGAAAAAAAATGACTAAAGTGGAAAAATGTGATGATATATTTAGCAGAGAAAATGTAAACTTTGGATTTATCAGAAATTTGGGGAAATGAAGCTGAGGAGTAGAGCAGCTATACTCAGTTATCTATTCCAGTGGTCAGCAACTAGAAGCAAGTACAGCAACAATATCAAATAATACATATAAAAAACAGACAGGATCTGACCCATCACTTGCATGACTCAGCCTCGTTCACCTCACCCTAGTCCAGGCCTGAGCAACATGTTTCCAGCCCAGTATCCTCTGGCAACCCTTCTGTCCCCCTCCTTTGACAAATGAGGATTGTGTTGGGTGGAGTGTCAGGGACCTGGGATGGATGGGAACTTAACTGCCTATAGATGCAATATGTTCCTATGCAGGGGAATACTGAAATTGGGGTCCTAAGAGAATGGTAGGTCAGAATCAGAATAAAGAATCCATACTGGGTCATTTTTCCAAATGGAACTGAAGGTAGAAAGGCAGCCAAAATATAAAGTTAAAGAGACAGAGATAAATGTTACAGCTGAATGAGGATGTGGGGAGATGAGCCTGCAATAATTCCTGAGTCATCTGTGGACATCTGCATGGTCTTTTCTTATCCATTTTCCACAGCTGCTTTGAGAACTCCAGGATCTTTGAAAGTGATGGCTGGAGGCAAACCATTTCTGTGTTTTGCCATTTCTAGTCATCTGACGATACACACAGCCAAACCTCTGTACTTTCCTCCATTATCACCAACCTTATGCTACCTTTACTTTAGTCTTGAAGCAAGTAAGCTCCAGCTACCGGCCATGTGCTCTCCCTTCTTGGCATGAGGGACCCAGTGAGGAAGACACTCACAACTGGGTTGAGAATGGCCTCTTAGTAGTGTCCTGCGCTTCATGAGGCCATTTCATACCTGAGGCTCAAAAAGGCTGAGTGAATTACCCAAAGAACTGGTAGAATTGTGACCAAGTCCAACATAGGTCGGTTGTTAAGGGGCAGTTTGAAACCCTGTTGGAAAATCAACAAGATTGGCAGCCTCCAGAACAACTCAAAACTATCTCTCCTATGAATTTCTAAACCTACCTGACTCCAAACCTGAGGCTTTTTCTTCTGAGCATGAAAACTCAAGTAAAAACCCCATCAAGGAAATTCCACTCAGAAGAGTCTTAGCATACATCTTGCTATACCACCATCACCACCAAATTCATAGGGGCACATTTCCCAAAGATAGTTTGTCTAACGAGCTAATCAATCAGAAAACAAAAGCCCCTTCTGGACGTTTCCATTGTTAGGAGGTTTTCTGTTTTTTGTGATGAAAACTGAGGAAGTTACTACTCTAGAATCCAAATCCACCTTGTTCAATTTCTACATAAAAGGTTGGGTGGAAGGTGTGAGAGAAAGAAGAAAAAGAAGGAATGTTTTTTATACTTGCATTTGTTTAATTTCTCAGGAGACTGGTATTAATAGACTATACTTTTAGGAGAAGTAAATTAACTTTATACAATGTTTAAGGAATATTGTATATGTAGGATCAAATGAGGGGAAAGGATAGTTTTGCCAAAGGCAACTGTTATCAAGGTTCTGAAATTAATTGGATGCTTTAATTGAGGTAGATTACTAGCTAATGCTTGCTTGAATACAGTAATTCTCCTATTAAATTATCTTTGAATAATTACCTGAAATTTCTCAGCTGCAGGGACTGATGGCTATTTAATTGCACAGTGATGTTGCTATATAATTACTTAACAAGGTGTCCTGTAATAGTTTAATTCCCTTTTTACTGAAAAAAAGTGGATGATAAAGTAACTACAAATACCTCTTTCATAAAAAATAAATCACTGTAGATTTTTTACTTCAGATGATTTGATATTTGAAAGTAAATGAAATTATTTCTAAATTTGTGATTTGTAATTCAAGGATTGATGATTTTTTAAATAGAGTAGAGCCTCTCTAACACATAATACATTAGATAACATTTCAAATGAATTGTCATTTTTAATTTTTGCTTATCATGAGCATTTTATGTCTCATTATTAAATGCCCAAGAAACCACACCTTTCTCTTCATTTTTCTTTCATATTTTATCTAAGATTTTCAAATTAAGCATGTAGTCATTAAATGAATAATTAAATATTATTTAAATGTGGCCATACATCATGTGACAATGGTATGACAGAAAATTAAATGAATTGCTTGAAATTATTTGGAAAACAATCTTTAGGCAGTTTTCACCCAGACATTAATTTATTAGCATTTAGAATATTGCTACAAACATTATTAGAATATCAACAACAAAGATCATGTGACTCTTCTCAGGTTAATCTAATTGACCTCTACAGTAATCTTAATCAGATATTAAAGTCAAAAACAAAGGACAATATATTTTGACAAATTTTTGTGTGTAGGTTGGTGATATAAAAACTACTAAAATCTGAGGAAAACACAGCTGATTGGGGTTTGGACTGAAAAAGCAAATTAACTTTAGTGCATTGCCAGTCTTAGCACATTTATATTTCCAGAATTCGTCCCAATGATTTAACAACATATACCCGACCTGAATGCCAGAACAATGTGCTGGTTAAGACAATGCCAACAATTTATTGACCCCAAACTAGAAGTGAACAATGTGTTGAGGGGCGCCTGGATGGTTCAGTCAGTTAAGCGTCCAACTCTTGATTTCAGCTCAGGTCATGATCTCAGGGTCCTGAGATCGAGTCCTGCGTTGGGCTGGGTGTGGAGCCTGCTTAAGATTATCTCTTTCCCTCTCTCTTTGACCTTCCCCCTCCTGAACCCCCCCCCATTTTGGTAAGTTAAGAGAAGGGGTCACATTAACAAGATGAAGTTCAACAGATTCAGGAAATTTCATTCACATAGAGAGAGGATGGACAGGAATAGTCTATCCCCAGTACGGCAGAAACAGCACTGAGTCATTGTGGAAACTTAGCTAAATATCAGTCTTCACATTAGACCATATTTTCTAAGAAAACTGAATACTGAAATACACAGAAATTTTACCATCCTGGTTATTGGTTGGTACTGAACTGGTGATGCCAAAGTCAGTTCTCAATTTTGTGTTTAAATCACAGTTCACAGGTATAATATACGGATTACACAGTTTAAAAGCCAATAAACCCTTCATTATCTGTGAATTATTTGTCCTGGCTCCAGTATGAAGAGTTTCATTCTACTTATAATAAAGTTTTTGGATCAGATGAAAATATGGCACAGAATACCCCTTGTGATACTGTGTAAGCAATATAAGAAATACAGGTGATCCATACTTTGATGAAATTATCTTCATATTTTGTTAAAGCTCTAGATGGACTCATTGCCTAAGAAGTACACCACACAATGTACGTTTTGACTTGAGAAGATTTTCCTTCCTGCAAGGAAATCTAACAACCTCACCCTATGGAAGTAGTGTCATGACGGAGCAGTGAGCGGAAACTGTACAACAGCCACTGTATCTTTGAGATCTTTAAGGTTGAAATGGAGCCTTGAAATTCTGTTGAATGAGGAAACCGAGCCCAGGTGTTTGGTCATTTTGGTCCTTTGGCCTCTTAGCAGCATTTCAAAACCTAGGCCACACAGGAGCCAGTTGCTGCAGTCTGAGAGGAGAAGGAATGAAGTGGTGCAGTGTGAGGGAGGGTTGATGGCCCATCAGGAGTGGTGGGGATGGAAGGGAGGAGATGCAGGACACCAAGGGATGTGCTTGGTGATCCCCAAAAGATTCTGTACCCCACGATGCAATCCTTCAGTTGCCTGTGAATATTGCACTTGGGGCAACTCTTCTGTGATCCACATCACTCTTATATCCTTCTGGTTTGGAGGAGAGGATGCCAAGAGGCAACATGATTCTGCTTTGAACATGTGAGTGAAAGAGAAAATGGTAAAGTACGGTTTCTAGGAAACTCTCTCCCTCCACAAATGCAGACCCTTGGCCAAGCCTGTGGTGTGCTTGTGTATCTGGCAGACCCTCCTGGACCGCCGTCCTCCTGGCATGCAGGGATGAGATAGTCATGGCACAAGATAACCCTCCTGACACAGTGGACCGATTTGCACCAGGTACACTCCAGTGAGCTTTCGCTCTTAAATAATAGTACTGTGACGATAAGAAGAAATAGCCTCAGAGGTTTCCTGTAGATACCAGTTTATTTCTCCAAGCAACAATTGTGGATAAATCTTTTTTTTTTTTTTTCATTTAGGAAACATGTCATGTGCTTCACCAGGAAATACAGTACCATTATCTTTTTTTTTAAGGTATTAATTTGGTTTCTTTAAAATTAGAGCTCTGTTCCAATCACATGATTTAATCAGTGGGCATGGTAGTCTAATACCACTGTTGTGCTTGACTTCAGAATCAACTATGTTCATTTTTAAAAATAGAAGTGGTCCTTGAACAAAATGAATAGTCTGATTTATTAAGAATGGACTTCATTTTCTTGTATGGCTTTTCTTCAAATGGAAATATGTATCTCAGAAATAATTATAGAGGAAATCTTCCCTCAATTCACATATCCGCTCACCCCTAAAATAAAATAAAATGAAATTTCTTCATGTGGTTCCAAAAGGAAGGAGACATCATCTCTGTTCCTTGTCTTAATAATGCATCTTCTGCCAAAAGACAAATGTCAAATGAAATAGACAAGACAAAACAGAAATGTCTTTATTAGGAGCAAGCCGCTTTGAACTGCTCGGTGTGGCTGTGTGTTTACTGTAGTGTCACTCACTGTTCAGTGACTCAGATCAATTCTTTATCGGGATTCACGTTTTCAGTGTAAATGGGAGACCACAATTAGGTCGAATTTTGATCAATCTTCCTGCCAACAGATCTGGAATCAAATTTTAAGCCTGATCTGAGCTCACGTTCTTCTTTTATTTCAGCACAAAAGCTTGGAGCCACAGCGTCATTGAAGCATCCTTGAAATCATTTGGGTTTCACTGGTGATGTGAGATATGGCAATTCTTTCTCTCCACAAACTAGAAGGGCTCTTTTTTCCACTTTCATCTAAGGGGAACTACTTAACCTTGTATGGCCTAGTTCTCATTGGCAGACTGAGGGTTTTAGACCATCATGAGTAGTTCCCAAACTTTATCATGCTTAACAGTCACCTGGGAGCTTGATGAAAATGCCTTTTCCTAGGCTCCACCACCAGAGACTCTGGTTCAGTAAGACTGGGGTAGAGCTCAGGCATCTGCAATTTTAACAGGTTCCCCCGATGAGTTATCATATGTTGAGGAGTACAGTGTTTTTATGATCTCTGAAGTCCCTTCCAGATTCTAACTGCTGCAATCAATTCAGGAAATCCTAAAGATCAAATGGAATTATGTATAAACTGGTTGCACAATACAGAGGAAAAAGTATGTCAGATAACAATAATATTAAACAGCTAGCATTGTTGAGCATTTCTTAAATTGAGGCGAGCCTTATTCTAAGGCCTTTATAAGTATTAACTCACTGATCCTCGAACAATACTCGGGGGGAAAGTAACATTATTGTGTCCATTTCACAGATGTGGAAGCCTGAGGCCAGAGAGGTTAAGTCATTTACTTAAGATTAGATAGGCCCTGGAGGATGGGCAGGCACTTGCTAGGCTAAAAAGGACATTGTAGGTGGAGAGAGCAGAAGGAGCAGAGGCCCAGATCTAGAAAAGTTCATGAATTATTTGACAATAGCAAGTATTCCTGTGCCTGGGGCCCAAGTGGCTTTGGGGAGTATGTGAGGAAGGAGGAGGTATTTAGAGAGTTTCTTATAATAAACCTTTGTATATGCATATAATGGAATATCATTTAGCCGTTCAAATGATTTAGAAAAATATTTAATAACAGGAAAATGTTCACGATATAATGTTAAGTTTTGAAAACAAAGTTATTGAACAATGTAATTCCAGTTTTGTGAAAAATATGTAAAGGGGGGCACCCGGATGGCTCGGTGGGTTAAGCGTCCGACTCGTTGATCTTGACTCAGGTCATTATCTTGGGGTCGTGAGATCAAGCCCCACATCAGGCTCCATGCTGGGCATGAAGCCTGCTTAGGATTCTCTCTCTCCCTCTACCTCGGCCCCTCAGCCCCCTGCTAAAAATATATATATATGTAAAAAATATATATGAAACATTGACAGGTAGGTTCTCACAGCAGATAGAGATAATGCTTGATTTTCATTTTCTTTATTTTTTAAAATTTTAGAGACGGAGAGAGAGATGCTGGGGGAGGGGCAGAGAGAGAGGGAGAGAGAATCTTAAGCAGGCTCCACACTAGGTGACATGAGGCTCGATCTCACGACCCTGGGATCATGAACTGAGCCGAAATCAAGAGTCTGACGCTTAACCGACCGAGCCACCCAGGCATCCCTTTCATTTTCTTTATATTGGTTCACGTTTTACAAATTTTTCTCTATGAAGCAGTATTATATTTTATTTTATAAAATAAGTGTAATAAAATATATTACTTAAATAGATTTTCAGTGTTAATTGAAGCAAAAAAGGTTTTCTAATAACCAAAGCATTTAATCAGGAAATCCCATTTCTGTGCCTTCCAGAGCTTAAGTTTCTAGTTTCCAAGGGCAAATGCTTCAATATCATTCCCAAATTTTTTGGGTTCTTTTCCCCCTGGGCACTCACCTGCATGGAAATTTAGGAAGATGATGTAGCTTAATGGTGTTTCCTCACCAACTATACGAATTCATGATGGGGTACGAAGCCGTAACGTAAGTGCATGTGCGGTGGGCTTAGGAATCTGTGGTGGAGGGTAGAGATGGTGGGGGAAATTAGAGTGTTTCCTCCTTCTCTTTTGGCCAAGCAATGTAGAAAGTAACCATGGCAGTGCCAGCAGCCATTTATTTAACTTCACAGGCCACATATGGCCAAGCAGAATCAACACTCACTGAAAAGACGGATTAAGAATTGTTCACAGAAGTAGCTTCCATTAAAGTGTGAAGAGCTTTGTTCAAGAGTAACTAGCACCTGAGGTCTAGCTAAATTCTGGAAGCATACGACAGTTGTTTGAATGAAGGAGTAATGATCTACTTAGAGGCAGTAGAATCTTTGGAGTTAGAGAGCCTGATGTTTGTCATTCTGGTGAAAGGATTCTGGGTGTGCTCTCTAGAGCCGCTCCATGGTGTTGGCCACGTGTAGGGAAATTAAAATGGCAAACCCACATGGTGCTTACTGCGTGCTCCCCATGTTAACTTGTCATAGAATATTCACAGTCCCCCCTGTGATGTGAGGTAGGTTACATTACTATCCCCATTTACACGTGAATGAACGGAGACACAGAGAGGTTTAGAAACTTGTCGAAAGTCATATTGTCACCATTTCTTAGGGTCTTCTACATGCCAGGCACTAGTGTCATGCTGAAGCAGTGCGCTGTTAGTACTTTACAGATTTTTAACTCAAGCCTTACAGTCATCCTGAGAAGTATCAGTATGTCCATTTTTCGCATGAGGGAACTGGGGCTTGTGTTAAGAGAACATAAAGTACCTAGAAGGAGATTCACCGGGTGGGGAGCAGCAATGCAGGTGGCCCCTGTTTACCCTGCCCTGGCTTCCCTTTCTTCCTGCTGCTTCCACCTCTCAGGCCCCCAAGATACTGTTGTTCCAGTCCTTAAAGGTGAGGTCCAAATACAGATTCAAATACGGTCAAGGAAGACTCCCTTAAGTCACAGAGAAAAGGAATACAGATCTCCAGAGTCGGACAGAAATAGTCGAATCCTGACTCTGCTACTTAATGGTGGTTTGACTTTGGAAGTTTTTTGATTTTCTCAAGGCCTCATTTTCCTCATCTGTCAAATGAAGATTCTAGTCACAGTGAGGATTAAAGGAGATCATTCTGATAAAGAAGTTACCAAAGGGTATTCAGTAAATAATAATAATAATAATAATAATAATAATAATAATAATGGGAAGAATAAATGTAGGAAGCTCTGGTTTAAACAAAATTAAACCCCATTTTTGTTATAGGACTCTTCTGAGCCTTTAATAGCCAATATTGTCAGTGAAGCTGTAAGAGGACAGTGTAGCAGGCAAGTGTTTCTTACCCATTTGAGCATTTATTATTTTTTTCTGGGGACCCATTAAGTCCTATGGACTCTTTAGGAAAGCCTTTACTAGACAAAACCCTGGTTTTACCTTATTCAGAGAAGTTCTGTTAGCAAACAATAGGCTTCTATATGAGAGATCTTATAATAGAGGTAAAAAAAGTATATTCTAATATTTTCAAACTCACATATGCTAGAAAAACCTAGGGCTTTAGGAAGAGTGGGATATGATTTTAATAATATTTGATATGAACTAAAATAGAATTGAATCTCTGCACAAAAAACAAAGCTACGTTTGCTAAAGGGCAGCAAGGGAGGAAGGAGAGAGCCTCTCCTAGGAGAATCAGGGAAGGGAGAGGAGGTGGGGAGCAGAGGCCTGCTGGACAGATGCGTGCAGGGGTGGGGGCGCTCCAGGTTGTGGACGAAGCCTTTAAGTAAAGGTGGGAAATGTCCTTGGGGGAATGAACAAGGAGGGGGATCCTGAGGATGCCAAAAGGAGGGTCCCGAATTTGCTAAGCACCACCTTGTTTACCCTTAGCTGTTTCTGTGTAACAGAGGCAGTGCCTACAGGAATTTTAGTCCTACACAAGTGCACTTATTTGCAAGTCAATAGAAACAATACTAGTGAAAGTCAACACTGCTTTGAATGATTTGTAAGTTTCTTTAGAAACAAGGTTGTCTGTGTCCTAAGGGCAACTCCCAGGTGATTTCATAGTAGAAGTGGGGCTACGTGTTCTTTACAGTGGAACTGGCATATAGTGGTTCCTGAAGCTCAGAAAGATTTTTGGGGGACCCTAAGGCCAGCTTGGCGTAAACCCTGAGAAACGTTTAGTAGTGAACTCCAACTTCTTCTCATCAGCCTCCTCAATTCAACTCCTCTCAATAGCATCTAAGTTGGAAAACTCAGAACTATTCTTGACTTTTCCATCTCCCAAACCACACATCCAAAGAGTCATCAAGTATAGCTGATTTAAGTCCAATGTAGTATTTTGTTTTGTTGTTAAATTATTCAATACATGCATCCTCACAGAAAAAAATGACAAGCAGATGAATGGATAAAGAAGCAGAGGGGAAAATCACTCTTGATCACACTGTTCGTGTTTTCTGGTATTTTTTTCTTGAAATTTTCTATCAAGTTCTGCATACAACTTTGAATCCAGATTTTTTTTTTTTCAAGCCTACTCTTGACTCTCTTGCTCTCCCTCATTCACTACAATTTTATTTCAGAACTTCCCTCACCTGAAGTAAAGTGTTATCTGTTCCTAAAGACATAGGGGTGATCAGAACAAGCGTGAGCCCTGCTCTCATGGAACCCTCAAGCAATATGTATCAGTCTTTCCCCTTCTTTAACAGGAGGCTCATTCAGTTCAGACTCTTTTATGCCTTGCTTTTTTTCCCTCTTAACATTGTATCTTGGAGATCATTTTATATTATTCCTCATTCTTTTTTACATTGTGTATTATTTCCTTGTATCCTTGCATCATATTATACCCAGCCCCTATTGATGGACATTTAAGGTGTTCCTAATGTTTGCTCTTGCAAACAGTACTACAGTAAACAACCATATACATATGTCATTCCATACATGTGGGAGCGAGAGCCTTAGGATAGATTCCTGGAAGTAGGGCCTTGGTAGAAATTGCCAGATTGCCCTCCACAGAGGTTTACCAAGTAACATTCCAGCAGCCACCTAGAAGAGTGCCAGTTTCCCCACCACCTTGAAACACTGTATTCTCCTTTGAAAACCACTTGGTGCCCTGGGGAAATCCCAAAGCTGATAGAACCAAAGGAGAAGTGAAGGTGAAGGATTCTTCCCCCCGACACACACACCGTCAGGCCACTGAGGAACTTTTCTTCATGGAGGTCTGGGTTTATTTTTAAGGTCCCTTTAGTCCTTAAAGAAAGAAAAAGAAAAAAACACCACAATGCGACGATATCGATGCCACAAAGAAGAACAGATTTCTTTCCTGTGCTTCCAACTAAACCAGCCACTTAAAAAGATACAGGGCGCCTTTCAGGGTTGTTGGAGCAGTAGGGGAACACATAGCTGATCTGCAATCAGATGGCCACTCGGGAGAGCAATCTGTGTGCTCTTACCCACAGAGCAGCCAATTTCAACTGGAACATATGCAGAGCCCATTTGCGGCTTCTTTGTGTGGTGGTTACACTGCC
Source organism: Phoca vitulina (assembly GCF_004348235.1). Taxonomy (NCBI): domain Eukaryota; kingdom Metazoa; phylum Chordata; class Mammalia; order Carnivora; family Phocidae; genus Phoca; species Phoca vitulina. The sequence continues at coordinate 61,413,785 of NW_022589711.1, read as the reverse complement.
CGTCTTAGAGGCTGGGGCAGGTTAGGGGAGAGCGCCCATGTTGTACAACAGTGTATCTGAGCTGCCCTTTATGCCTACCTATTTCTTTCCCTGCTTTCACCCCTTTGTGTGTTTTTAATGGGGATAAGTGTGAGATGTGCTGGAGTGCAATCACATTGTGGTCTTAAAAGGATCTCTGATGATAGAAAATATGTCAATTTATTATTTCCCTCGGGATAGAGAAAAAAGTACAAAGGTTCAATGGATGATGAAGATAATACTTGTGCACTGTATAGCATTTTGCAACAAAAGATTTTAAGGTGATTTTCCTTTAAAAAAATATTTGAGTCCCATTTTGTAGGTGGGGAGACAAGAAGATTTCGTGGTAACTGAAATGTCCTGGTGGTGGGACCCTGCATAGAGTCAGCATCTCTATGATCCTTTCTGGGCTCTGTTCACTCCCTCTAGTGGAATTTGGTTCTTCACATCAGAGTTTTGTACAGCAGTAGCAAGCACTGTGCTATTGTGCGTGATCTTTTGGGGACCAGAGCCACAGTTTCATCGAATCTTCAACCGGATGGTTAGGTCTGTGATCAGAGCTGCCTCCTGTACCTACGGCTATAGTTTCCTTAAATAACAATTAGCCCCGCAGATCCTGGGCTGCTCTCGAATGCAGGAAGCGTTCTGGTGAGGCTCAGCAAGGAGGTGGCCGCTTGTTATTTGTCACGCAGGGTCATTCATAATGAATCAACAAAGCATTGACAATAGTTTTCTTGTAAACTGAACAAACCTTATAAATGGTGTGTGGTCTCCCCTCCCCCATGAATTAGTTCCTTTGTCCTGAAATGTATGGTTAGCACAGATATTCATTCTGCTCTGCTGAGAGAGTGGCAGAGTCCAGGGAGGCACCCCGAATGTACAAGACAAGTCGACATTTTACATTTTGGTGCTCTGTATTAGAGCTGGGAATATCTCATTTGTACCATGAAAGTGAGAGAAAAAACATTGGTGGAAAGCACAGAAAACTTTCTAGACTATCTGGGTGATCAATTTTAGGATATGAATGTGAGAGCTACTTCCTCTCTTTTATGTGTACAAGGATGAAAGCCTGTAGAAACAGTTTTTAAAATGCTTTGTATGGCTGCTTGAAATTCATTGTATGATTGCCTGTTTTTTAAAAACCCAAATAAGGAAGGCTAAAGTACTTAGAAGGAAACTAATTGCTTTAAGCTTTTCCTCCTCAGTGTATGCTCTTCTCTGCTGTTATATAATCTTGGATATGAAGTAACTGAATGAAAGAACCAGTGTCTTACTTAAAGTAAATGGACAAACATCATTTGCTGCTGGCATCTTCTTTGACTCCTGAGGAAGGGGAGGGAAGATATTTCATAGTTAAAACTACCGTAACTTTGAGTTCATAATATCAACCTTATTATCAAAACACTGAAACAAAAATTCACAGAATTGAAAAGAGCAAATCTATGTGGAGGGAGGTTTTTAAAATCTTGAAATGTTCAAGTATTGCTGCTTGTCTTTATAAAAGGCAAATTATGATGGCATAATTTCTGACATGTTGTTACCAGACAGACTGTGTGTTGGAATGTATATTAGATCAAATTGATAGATTGCTACATGAAAAGAACTGCAATATTCAAAGTTGACTTCACAGGTAGAATTATTTACAGAACTATACCACATTCATACCGTCTATTTCATTTCAGATATAATTTTACTTAATGGTAAATTTTTATTCAAATGTATGAATGTGGTTTTCTTTTTAAAAAAGAAATGCCAAAATCATTGCTAACACATGAAAACAAGTCAATGATTAAGATCACAGAAACCCATGTAATATGTATATTCAATACAGAATTGTTTTAGGGTCAGTGTAGCCATAGAGTTTTCAAATAAATTATTTGAATATAAAAGTAGATTATGTATTTCCCCTGTGGCTGGCCAAATGTCTTTTCAACAAAGGGTAAAATAAGAAGGCTATTTTTTGTGTAAAAGAGTGATCTTTTTAGTCATGCTTGGCTGCCTTTTCAGGACTGTCTCCATTTATAATGAGATATTCTTGAACTCATTTGAACTAGAAAGTTTAGTAAATTTGTGGTACATTTTTACATGGAATATCGTGATTTGTTTAAAATGATCAGGGCTAGAGCAAAGGGAGAGTAGATTAATGATTGTTTTGATTTCTAGATTATAATTTTGAGCTGACATTTAAATTGGACAAAATCTAGAATATTGAAAATATATATTTATTTACTTTATTTCATACTTCTTGTCAGTTCTAATTTCATCTTATTGTCTGCTTAAGCGTATACTTGCTATTCAAAGCTCAGTAAAATCTCAGTTGAAGCTGTCATAAAGACTGTTAGAACAGTAGTTTTTATAGTTGTATTTTTCAGGTTCCTGACATTGCAAGGTGGTGATGGCCCTTCCAGAATAACGAGGAAAAGTGTTCCCTCTAAATTATGGCTCTGATTTTAAGTAGATTTGACTTACATGCAGATTTGTAAATATTAACTTTTTCCTTTTCTTTGTGGACATAGTAGAAAATTCTTGAGCACGGAAACATACATATATATACACACACACACACACACACACACACACATACACACAGGCAGTAGTGAAAGGATCTTTTTGGAAACTGAAAGTAAATTTTGACATGTTCATTAACATATGAAAACATGTTTGTGTCATTCTCTAGTGTTTAAACATTCTCTATGTTTAATTATTTTTCTAATGTACCTGAAGGTCATTTTTTAAAAACTCTTAGGCATTTTTTGCGATCACAAGCAGAACAATCAGCTAATAGATCTTACCCTGATATCGAAAATCAATTCTGCATTGTACTTAGTCCCAATCTTATTTCTCTAATTATACTTTGAAATGGACATATGACTTGTTTTACATTCGTATTTCTCTCAAACCCCCTATTTTCTCTTTAACTACTCTGCAACAAATGCCAATTTTTTTCTATTCTTTGGCCTTTCCCTGATTTTTACAGCAAATGATGTGTCATATCTCTCCTGAAATTGACCATTCTTTGCAGAAAAAGATTTTTTTTTTTTTTTAGCCTGTGGTGTTACACTGAAAAAGTCACCCAGCTAAAATGAGTTACTTCATTTCTAAATAAAAACAATAGTGTTTTCATGCCTGAACTTATTATTATTCTGAGAATGTACTAATTTGTTACATCCAAGATGACGGTTCGTTGGGTCTGTGAAAAGGGCAGTGTGCCAACTATAGCAGGGAAGTAAAAGGACTTCTTTCATGGGGAGTAGTGGGACAGAAAGTAGCCCGCAGTTCAGTGGGTATCAGGAGGCATACTGCCAGTGGAGTCATCCCAGTATCAGGGTTTCCTGTGTTGGGTTCTGAATCAGGCAAAAACTATGATTTCACTAAATGTCAGCCTGGGCAGCCAAATTTTCAAACCCACTATTGCTCTAAGGAGCAACTGATAAATGTTTTATCCCTGCAGGCACTCACTGATGTGGCACAAAGGTTTTGAATGTGTGCGGCGCATTATTACTTTTGGCATTAAGCTTAGATAATTGTCTACTTACTCTGAGCCGGTAATAGCAAAATACAAGTGGAGGGTATTTTTTTATAAAGTAAAACTGCAAAATAGATTTATCTATATTACTCTGGATTTTTTTTCTTTTTTTACTACTGTTCTTCCCCTATTAAATTTGAATGATAATGAAGTTTGATTCTATACCTTTATTCGGCTCTAAACCAGGGTGGTCTCATAATTTTGTTTTACATGCATGACATTGCTTAAGGTCATTAGTTGTAAATCGTAGTATAAAAAGGCTGAAAATATATTCAGCACTTTGTAGTTTCCGAATACACATTTAAGAGCTGCTATGAAAAGTCGAGACCTACATGGCAGATTTTCTGGCACTGAATGGTCAATTTAGTGATGTAGATTAGTGAATCCAAACAGTAAGTGGAGAGAGACTATAATAATGCTTTGATATGTCCCTCTGTTGAAGCATATCCTGGCTGATCCATTTTCTGTTATTGTAATATTTTTTTCTTTGCCCTATGGCAAAATGCTGTCTACTTTCTTATGTTTTAAGAATACAACCCAGATAAAATGATCGGTTTTTATAAATAATTTTCATGTGCTTTGGTACCACTGAGCTAATAAATGAAAAACAGATTTGGATTGATGAATTTTATTTTGTTGGAGTAAAAAACTTTTAAAGGAAAGACATTTGCTTTTTGTTCAACATGTATTGGTTGACTTTTCTTTCAATGCAAAGTTTTAATTCATGGTCCTTTGTATTTTAAAGGGGAGTGTACTTTAAATAACATTTAAACAGTAACCCGTTTAATGATGATAGTGATGATAATAATGTTATTTTATCTAAATTTTCGAATAGGTCTCACTCAAAATGTGACTGATCTTAACTTGGCGATTTCGTTTTTGTAACTATTCGTGTTCCTAGGAAATGAAAACGAGGTCTGCCTTTTGTAATTTTTCACAGATTATGAATTTGATTTTCTTGACAGTTTGCTTCAAAATTAAGGGCTATATGTGTTCTTTTTCATCCCAAATGGAAACTGGCTGAATTTACAACGAAGACAACTGAAAATGGGAATTGTTTAAAAATAAAAACAAAAATACACCGTCGTAACAGATTTTAAATGAAGTAGATTATCAAGTGGACTGCTAATTTTGCCTTTCCAAAATGTTGGATATTTAACCCTCAGAATAATTAAATATTTGTAATAAAGCAGTTAATTCAAGCAGTTTATTGCTGTAATTTGCAAAAGTACATTGAGCTGCTTTCTTTTCAGCTCATTGATGGAGGAACAAACATTTCTTTAATAAGACTACAGCACATTCTAATTTTGTTGCAAAAGCTTAGATAAGGATCAGGCCCCCTCTGAATCACTGCATTGACCTATGACATTGAAAGTGCTGAAGCTCTTTGGCAAAAGAAGAGTTAGACAGTCATTATTATGCACAGGACTTTCCAGTTCTAAAGGGGCTCTGTGCTTTCTCTCAGATAGACTTTGTTTGTTGGAAATGAGAACTGTATTTTGGCAGCAAAGGACCAGAACTGAAGCTACTCTGCAGGCAGACTCATTATGACATAATCCTTCATTAATCTCATTCTCTATTAATAGATCATGCAGAAGTTTTGCTTTAGTTGATCATCTTCATCAAGGAGCCATGGAAAAGTATTACTGGTAAAAACTGCTCACCTCTGGTTTTAAGGCTGCCCGTTTATCTTCATCTTTATTAGTTGCAAAGATTAATGGTGAAAATAATCTCTTGGATTTTGTACAAATGACATATGAGCACCTAAAAATCTGATGTAACTGGATCTTGGTGTTTTGGGGGTAAAACTCACCTGGGAAGAAAGTATACCATTAACAATAAAAAAGAAAGGTTTATCAGGCTAAAATTTCCACTGGTGAGATAAAGGGGCTCTAGTTGGAGAAGCGTGGGAATAGTGGCTGAACAGTCAGAGTTCCCATATCGCTTCAGAAAACAAGTTATCATATAAGACATGTATGTTACTGTTACTGGGCAGATTGGATTAGTCTTGAGAAGCTGAACTTCTCAAGGTGGGTGGGTGGGGTGCATCTCCTTCAGAAATGCGTCTATGTGTTTGTTTTTGTCCAAATTATCTGCTCAGATCAGAGATTGGAGCTGCAACATTCTGTTATTTGTTTTTTATCACACCCTTTAACAGCATTTTGGGATTTATGTAAAAATGTTTTTAGAGAGAATAAATGTGCTTTGCTGTTTTTTTTTGTTGTTGTTGTTTTGTCATTTGTTAGTTCCTGTTAAAGTTTGTAACACCCTTGGGGTCTGTGGTGAGTCAGACATTCCCTACCCGGTCTGGCTCATTGGCTCAGCCTTACCACCTCCCTGAGCACCAGGGCCTCCTACTTTCCCTGAGTATAGCCATGCACCAAGCCTTTGACTTATCTTTGTTGATAAACCCAAAATCTCATTGGAAGGTAGAGCTTAGGAACATCAAGAGGAGATTCTAATGGTATTTCTTTTCATCTTTAGTCCACAGAGGTTGAATATTACAAAACAAAATACTATCAGTGGGTTGATTATTTGGTTATTTGGTTAAGCAATATGTACGTCTTCCTAGAGGACAGCTGGAGAACGTTTTTCTGCGGTTGGCAAGTGATTATTCTGGTAGGAATGTACTCATAGTGTTGAGTCGTTGATAGAGATTGTGCCTCTATTGGAACTGACTGATAGCCCCAGATTGATCCCTGATAATAATGCCAACAATATACTTATGTTAGAAAATTTGCAGAGCACAAATAAAAAAACTGGTAGGGATGTATTTTTATATTGTCTTGCATATATTTGCCAGTTAAATAAAACTCAGGGAAGTTAAAGAAGTTATCCATGAACACTCAAATTGTAATGGTTTGATTTGGCTTCTATTCAGGCCTTCTTATGTCTTAATGTTTTTATTTATATTCTACAGTAAAGAGAACTTAGACTTATTGAACAATTGTTTTAAATGGACCACCTCCCTAGGCACTTTATATAAACGATCTAAATTAATTTTAGGGTTAATAGTTTATACTAATTGAAAGAGAATCACCATAGAACCTCAAGGAAAAAGCTGCATTCTCCAGGCTCTTACTATTCAGAGTCTGTTGGAACCTGGATTTGACACCAGAGATGGTCAGAGGACAGTTCAGTCAAAGCCTGAAAGGTCAAAATATGACTGGTGCTTGTGGTCTGGTGGCTCTTCTTTTGTTCATCAAAAATGGCTGGTGGTGGATGGTAAACAACACAGACTATGTGTACATAAAATTCAGCCCCCAAAAGGGTGTCTTCACAATAGCAAATGTTCATTGTACTCTTAAGAATCTACCAAATAAAACTTTGAGGTTACTGTGACTAAGCCAGGACCTGCAAGCCTGAAAAGACAGTCAATCTCCCCTGGTGGGTAGCTTTTCAGAAATGTTTGGCCAGATCAGCCCTTATTTGCTTTAATCTGAGGTTTGGCTTGGCAGTAATAACATGACATTTAGCTTCTAATTAAGAAGATCCTACACAACAAAAGTATTGTTGCATATAAAAAAATAAGGAATAGAAAATGTTTAAGGAATTGAAAATTTGATTTAAAATATAATAAAAACCTGGGTGATAGCAATTTGGTCTTGCTTTTCTTGCTGAATTTTCTGGTGTCTGGATATTTGAAAGCCAAACAGCTCTGCATCAGACCCTTTCAAATTGCTCCTGGATAGAACTCATCCTCCCCTATATTATTTTCCTATTGCTGTGGTAATAAATTATCACAAACATAGTGGCTTAAAACAATACAAATTTATTATCTTACAGTTATGGAAGCCAGATGTCTAAAATGAGTCCACAAGGCTGCATTTCTTTCGGAGGCTCCAGGGGAAAAAATCTGTTTTCTTGACCTTTCCAGCTTCCAGAGGCCATGTCCATCCTTGGCTTGGGGCTCCTTCCTCCATCTTCAAAGCCAGCAAGCAGCAGAGCATGTTCATATTTCCTTTTCTCTATCCCACAACTTCTTGTCACATACCTTCTGTTAGCCTCTGACTTCTCCTGCATCCATCTCCTAAGGACCCACCCAGATAATCCAGGATAAACTCTCCACCTCATAGTCTCCACTATCCAAGGTATCATTCACAGGTTCTACACATTAGGGTGTAGACATCTTTAAGGACCATGTTTCAGCTAACCATACGCCCTGAACCTTAGGGAAGAATAGGGAGCTGTTTTCCATTTCCTCAGGCATGAAATGGTGCTGAGATCAGTGGTTCTCCACCTTCGCTGGGAGGCTTTTTAAAATCCCAGTGGCTAGGGTGCACTCCAGACTGATTACATCAAATCTCTGGGGGTGGCTCACAAGGCATTAGGTATCTTTAAAGCTCTCCAGTGATTACAATGTGCAACCAAGGTTGAGAACCACTCATTTAGATGTTTCCTTTTCTTTTTGAAGGCCCTCCTGAGGCATAGCCTGGATATATGAAGGCGGCTTCTTTTCACCAAACTGACTTCAAAGTTTGAGAAGCAGATGAAAATGTCTAGGAGGATGCATATTTTAATGGCTCAGTATTTGTGAGCTTAGATTGGCTTTAGGGTACTGTGGTCGAGGGAACAAGATGAACAACCTGTTCTGTAATTATCAAGTTCAAGCACTAATGATTTAAATAAATATATCTATAGATGAATCTTGTATATGCTGGATATGTAAATTAAAAAGAGCTTCCTTTTTAGAATTTTTCCTGTAACAGTGGGAATTCAGTGTAACATTTCACATGCTGTTTAGGCTGTAAATCAATGATACTGAATATAACCTAATATTCTGGAATTGAAAATGGCTTAATGGTGAATTACATGGATTTGAATCTGAAATAATACCTGCCTCTCTGTGATTGTACTCTTATATCTTCAAGTTTACCTCTCCACATGGCTGGAAGGCTCTGGTGATTTAGGAGGGCTTATTTTGGTTGAAATTTGGATAATTAGTTAATATATAGTCACTGAATCACCAAGACCTTTAGCCATGGCACAATCTTGACTCCCTTTCTGTGTGTGGGTATATATATATATGTGTGTGTATATATATACACACACATATACATATATACCCAAATAATTACTCCTAAAAAGAGAGAGAGACAAAGAGAATTGAGATTATTTTTTACTCTATTGACTGAATATTTGCTTTGCTCGTGGGTTTTTACAGGTTATTTCTACTTCCTAAGATTGGAGAAGATCAATTATACACTGGGCTCTATGAGGAAAAGGGTTTAGGAGGAAGTTCCAAGACGCCATTAACATAAAATGGTCAGTTGGTGTTTATGTTTCGATTCTATAAAGACAACAAGCTGTATTTTTCAGATGAGGACATAAAAGCTAACAAACAACTTTTACCCTACTTCCACATAGAAGAGAAAGTGTGAAAATGTTACAAACCTACTAAATTACTGGATTGCACAGGGCATTTTCATGGGTCATGGGGACAATGAATAAAACATTTGAAATCAAACTGTCCTCCAGATTTATTCTAAAAGTGGGCTTGATTCTAAGTCATATGTTAGATTATTATTAACAATTTATAATGGTAAATATTTATTAATAATAAATAAACACCAAAATAATAAATAAATAAATAATATTGTGTAATATACTAAATTCCTCAATGATGTTGGACAAAGGAATGTTTTCATTAGCATTTTTGAAAAACACCACAAACAAATCCCCCCCACAGAAGGCAGTGTATCAATGCATATGTAATAAATAATGATTACCACTTAATGCACTTTAAACAAGTTACTTCATTTAATTTAATCATAACAATAACTATTTGATATAAATGCAAATAAGACTCTATTTTACAGATTAGAAAACTGAGAACTAGAGAGGTTTAGTAACTCTATCAAAACCATAGAATAGTAAGTGGCAGAGCCAGGAGGCTCACTAAATGTGATTCTTTTTTAAAAAACTTTTTATTAACATGTAATGTATTATTTGTTTCACGGGTGCAGGTCTGTGATTCATCAGTCTTACACAATTCACAGTGCTCACCATAGCACATACCCTCCCCAGAGTTCATCACCCAGCCACCCCATCCCTCCCACCCCCTCCACTCCAGCAACCCTCAGTTTGTTTCCTGAGATTAAGGGTCTCTTATGGTTTGTCTCCCTCTCTGGTTTCGTCTTGTTTCATTTTTCCCTCCCTTCCCCTATGATCCTCTGTCTTGTTTCTCAAAATCCTCATATCAGTGAGATCGTATAATACTTGTCTTTCTCTGATTGACTTATTTCGCTTAGCATAATACCCTCTAGTTCCGTCCACATCATTGCAAATGACAAGATTTCGGGGTTTTTTGATGGCTGCATAATATTCCATTGTATATATATACCACATCTTCTTTATGCATTCATCTGTTGATGGACATCTAGGCTCTTTCCATAGTTTGGCTGTTGTGGACATTGCTGCTATAAACATTGGGGTGCATCTAAATGTGATTCTTAATTATCCTGAAACACTTCGGTTGGAGTTAGTTGAAGGCTTTAACTAACTTTGAAGTGCTGTGAATTCAGTTTAAGAATTCTTAATACCAGACCGAGAGAAAAGAATAAGCATAGCCAAAGCTTTGTGGCCAAGTTGGTTTGTAGGGCATAATGAGATTAGGATGAGAAATTTTACTACAAAGGTGAGGTTTTCAAGACATTTTGGATTTTTCATTTGGAATTATATCATGTGCTTATTTAAACCATCCTCAAGATAATATTGATTACTATTTATTCCACATTGAAAATCTTGATCATTTGGAGGTAAATTAATTTGTTCCATTTCATTTTTAGCCTAAATATAAAATATATAAATTTTATTTTCATGCATCAGTGTTTCTCAGCCCAATTCTTAAATCATAAAGATTAGAATTACCTGCTTGTTAAAAATATACTTCCTGGATCCTACTTTAGATCACCTGAATAAAACTCTTTAAGGCCAGGGCCTGGGGAAGCTGTCTTTCCTTTTACAAACCCATCAGGTGATTGGTGGTAGAAATTAATTTCATTTGCCCAAAATTTAGATTCTGGAATCACTGCTCATTACAATGATTTAGACAGACAGTACAAAGCTTTGGGGAAGTAGGACAATAATAATGATATACTGTATGTACTATTTTCCTCTCTCTCCCTTTCCTCACCTTAACTTCTTCCTGCCCTTTACTTCATTCATCAAACATTAGCTGACGCTTCCACAATGTACAGCCATTAGGCTGGCCTTGGATACATGACTGTTGTCAAATAGTTTCGGAGACTCTGCAGACCTCATCTTCCCTGCTCTTGTGAGAAGTCCTGCTGTAAAGAAAATTGTTCAATATTGTTAAATCCAGCATTTTCCAAACATATTTTGGAGAAGCAGGACTTCTCACCCGTGAAACAAATAATACATATTTACCTACATATTTACCTCCTCTTCAAAGAGTATCTGTTATCCTGGGGAGCGCCTTTAGAAAAAGCGGATATGATAATGACGGTTTTTTTTTTTTTTTTTTTTGCATACTAAAATGCAATCAGTAATTGCTGGGATTCTCTGGTCATATATTCATTGCCTTTTAAGAAACACCATTGGTAGAAAGGTAAAGGGTAAAGGACTGCTGGTAGATTATCCATGCCCTGAAGCTTTCTTTTAGAACTTGACCTGTGCTAAGGGAAATAGAGGCAGTCCTGTATCTTTGTGATCCTACCAGACCTTAGGTAAGGATCCTAACTTAAATATTTCTACTTTAATTAAGAAAAGAGCAAACTCAACCAATTCAACTATTTTGTTATAAATTTAAGTAAATGACTCCATATTGTCATCCTGGTCTCTGTTTCATTGTTCTTTTTCAGTTTGTCTTTATTTGCTTTTAGATTATTAAAGCAACATGTGTACTTAGGAACTCACAAATCAAACAGAAGCATATAAAGTACACAGTAAAAACCAAAAGTGGCTCCTCATTCCTACCATGTCAGTCCAATTCCTTAAGAATGTTTCTGCATTTCTTTCTATATTTTTTCTGTATTGTGTTTGTACACACACACACACACATATACACAATGTATCTAATATGCAATATGTAACATATATAAAATAATTATATAATGTTACAAACATGGCATCATATATTCTAAGATTGTCTTCTGTCTGTTAAATATATTGTCTCAGGTTTCTGAAGTTGCCAAGAAATAGGCCCTGAGGTTCCTAATGCAACTTTCACAATTTTTAGAGTACACTGCCATGCACTAGGTCAGTAATAACACTGGGACCTAGTCTTAAAAGGAATTCACATGAGTGAATGGCGCCCACGCTTCCAGATACCACTTGGTTAGTTGTTAATGTCTCAGCACATTCTCACATGAGAATCAGGCAACTGCTATCAGTGTGCTGCACAACTTTCACAACTGAGTTCTATACAAGCACATTTTTGCAAATCAAACACTCCTTAAATATGTTAGAAGAGATGACTATTTAAGGGAAACCTGGTATAAATTCTATTTTACAACTAAGAATCCTACTGAAAAATAAATAATTCCTCCCTAATTAATGAGCCTGAGTGGTCTGGGTTGTTTCTGTCTTCTTGCTGGGATGAACAATGCCATAGTGAACATCCTTATCCTTATATCTTGGGACAGTTGTGCAAGAATATCAATAGATGATTTCTAGCAGTGATATTACCTGCATAGATTAAAAAGCATGGTAATACTCAAGGTTCAAAAGCATATCGAGAAGCAAAACTAATACAGGTAGTGGAAATGCAAATTGGTATAATTTGCTTATGTCTTAACAAAACTGGAAATCATATATAGTTTTATCCAGAAATTTTGCCATCAGAAATTGACATATATACCTGCAACTCACATAATGTTATATGTCAATTTTATCTCAATTTTTTTAAAACATGAAATTGACCCTATCACAGGATAGGATAATTTCTCATGGACATAACCTCTTATATTACATCTATATAGTGTAGGGTTAAGAATAGAACTGGAAGGGAACCTAGAAATCATGTACTCCAATTCCTGAAGTCCAAGGAACTTAAATTACATAGTGAACATGTGTCCAACAGAAGAGTAATATAGAAGTTCTGCACAAGCTGCTAGATAATCTAAAAGAAATGGACAATTAGACACATCCTTTTCCCCTTGGGACTCTGTCTTATTGGCCATTGTCACTATATTGCTACCTCTTTTCCTTGCTGTGTCTGTCTTTGTGTTGTTTTGTTAGCTCTTTATCAAAGGTGTAGCTCCGGAACACTTTTCCCCAGAGGATAGATCTATTCCATATGACTGAGGGCAGGAGAAAATAGTAGAATGACCAGGATTGGGGAAGTGAGTAAGTGGCCTCACATCTGTTCTGTATGGGATAGGAATTAGAAACGGTCAGGGGTTATGGTAGTTTTCTTAGTGATCAGGACAGGTCCTCATCTATAGTGATCTTAGTCACTCCAAAAAGGAAAAGCATCAGTCATAGTTTTGTGGAACCCACAATGTGAGTCATAAATTTCTGCAGCTGGCATCAATTAATTGGTTATTGAGGCAGATGTTTCACCAAATGATAACTTTGTAGATTTTTTAATACTCAACTTCTTAATACCTGGTACATATAGCAAACAGGCATATATACATATGGGTAGCAAGACATCAAGAGGCAATTCAAACAACAATAAAAGGAAATTACTGAAAAGAAGCGCCATATGCACCCCAATGTTCATAGCAGCAATGTCTGCAATAGCCAAACTATGGAAAGAGCCAAGATGCCCTTCAACAGATGAATGGATAAAGAAGATGTGGTCCATATATACAATGGACTATTACTCAGCCATCAGAAAGGATGAATACCCAACTTTTACATCAACATGGATGGGACTGGAGAAGATTATGTTAAGTGAACTAAGTAGTCAATTATCATATGGTTTCACTTATTTGTGGAACATAAGGAATAGCATGGAGGACATTAGGAGAAGGAAGGGAAAAATGAAGGGGGTAAATCGGAGGGAGAGATGAAGCATGAGAGACTATGGACTCTGAGAAACAAACAGGGTTTTAGAGGAGAGGGGGCTGGGGGGATGGGTTAGCCCAGTGATGGGTATTAAGGAGGGCACATACTGCATGGAGCACTGGGTGTTATGCACAAACAATGAATCATGGAACACTACATCTAAAACTAATGATGTAATGTATGGGGATTAACATAACAATAAAAAAATAAAAGTGAAAAAAAAAAAGCCCAAAAAAAACTAATGATGTATTGTATGGTGACTAACATAACATAATAAAATAAAATAAAATAAAATATAAATTAATTAATGAATTTTAAAAAAGGAAATTACTAACAAGAAATGGGGGGAAATGTCCATCCTAATTAGAAACAAAGTAAAACAATCATAAGATGCTCTTTTTCTGTCCAGCAAGTTAGCAAGAAATATATTTTTTCACATAATATTTAATGCTTTTGAGATTTCCTTGAAATGTTCATTTGAGGTGGGGGTGGGGGACCTTGTGAAAATGCAGCTGACAGTGTAGACTTAAACATTGAAATATTTTGGGCCAATAATCTCACTACTAGGAATTTAGCCTGAGAACACTGTTCAGAAGAAGGAAGTTGCTATAAGCACTATGATATTCCCAGCAACTTTACTTTTAACTAGAAAAATCGGAAGCAGCCTAAAGTCCAATAAATGAGGAATGGTGAGTAAAGTTGTGGTAGGTCAAATAGATGAAACATTAAATAGATGATGATTATCAAAGCCATGTAACTTCACAGCAGATATTATGATATATCTGTAAAAGCAAGATGTGAAATTGTACGCATGCTGCTATTGACAAACATTGTATGTCTGTGTATGGATGAGTTCTGGAAAGAATACACACACATACACATAGACACACAATATACAGAGTAGACCTTGTATTAGAAAAGGAACATACAGGTTTCTCTCCATCTGTAATATTTTACTTGATTAACAATAACAACAAAATAAACAATAAAACAATAAAAATAACAAAACTAAGAAGACTAAATATTTTCACTGTTCTTGTGCTCATTTGTACATATTCTTGGTTGTTCCCACCTAGAATGTAAAGAAAAGAAATGTTTTGCTCAATATATATAATGTTGGTAGACCCTTTCAGAATTTATGTATAATTCCAGTGTGTTCTCTTAATTCATTTTCTAATAAAAGGATCTTAATGATGTAACAATAGAATCAAATCAAGTCAGACTTTAAAAATGGTTGCTTTTTTTTTTTTAAATGTAAGAAGATGTACATTCATTCAATGTTTTAACATTTCCAATGACAGGAAATTCACTAGCTCATGAAGTAGTATACTCAACTTATAAATTTCCATTCATTCATTCATTGTATATGTATTGAGACAATTCTCTGTTTAAAATGAACAGTCTGGCAAAGAAATGGAAAGCCATTCCATGCTCATGGATTGGAAGAACAAATATTGTTAAAATGTCTATATTACCCAAAGCAATCTACATGTTTAATGCAATCCCTATCAAAATACCAGCAGCATTTTTCACAGGGCTAAAATTTGTGTGGGACCGCAGAAAACCCTGAATAACCAAAGAAATCTTGAGAAAGAAAAGCAAAGCTGGAGGCATCACAAGTCTGAACTTCAAGTTGTATTACAAAGCTGTAATAATCAAAACAGTATGGTACTAGCACAAAAATAGACACATAAATCAATGGAACAGAGTAGAAAACCCAAAAATAAACCCTCAACTCTATGGTCAGTTAATCTTTGACAAAGCAGGAAAGAATATCCAATGGTAAAGGACAGTCTCTTCAGGAATGGGAATATTGGACAGCTACATGCAAAAGAAAGAAACTGGACCACTTTCTTATACCATACACAAAAATAAATTCAAAATGGATGAAAGACCTCAATATGAGACTGAAAACCACAAAAATCCTAGAAGAGAACACAGGCAATAACCTCTTCAACATCAGCCATAGCAATTTTTTTCTATGTATGTCTCCTAAGGCAAAGGAAACACAAGCAAAAATAAACTTTGGGGCTACATCAAAATAAAAATTTTCTGCACCATGACAGAAACAATCAACAAAACTAAAAGGCAACCTATGGAATGGGAGAAGATATTTACAAATGACAGATCTGATAAAGGGCTAGTATCCAAAAATATATAAAGAACTTATACAACTCAACACCCAAAAACAAATGATCCAATTAAAAAATGCACAGAAGACATGAACACACATTTCTCCAAAGAAGACATCCAGATGGCCAACAAACACATGAAAAGATGTTCATCATCACTTACCATCAGGGAAATGCAAATCAAAACTACAATAAGATATCACCTCACACCTGTCAGAATGGCTAAAATCAACAATACAAGAAACAACAGGTATTGTTGAGGATGTGGAGAAAAAGGAACCCTTGTGCGCTGTTGGTGGGAATGCAAACTGGTGCACCCACAGTGGAAAACAGTATGGAGGTTCCTCAAAAAGTTAAAAATAGAACTGCCATGTGACTCAGCAATTGCACTACTAGGTATTTACCCAGAGAATACAAGAGCACTAATTCAAAAGGATACATGCATCCCTTTGTTTAAAGTAGCATTATTTACAATAGCCAAGATATGGAAGAAGCCCAAATGTCCATTGATTGATGAATGGATAAAGAAGATATGATACACACACACACTGAAATATTATTCAGCCATAAAAAAGAAATCTTGCCATTTGCAATGACATGGATGAAGCTAGAGAGTATAATGTTAAGTGAAATAAGGCAAACAGAGAAAGACAAATACCATATGATTTCATTTATGTGTGGAATTTAAGAAACAAAACAAATGAGCAAAGGAAAACAGAGAGAGAGAGAAACCAAGAAACAGACTCTTAACTATGGAGAACAAACTGATGGTTACCATAGGGGAGTGAGGGTTAAATAGGTGATGGGGATTAAGGAGTGCACTTGTTGTGATGAGCCCCGGGGTGATGTATGGAAGTGTTGAATTACTAAATTGTACGCCTGAAACTAATATTACACTGTATGTTAACTACAACTGGAATTAAAATAAAACTTAAAAAAAAAAAAAGAAGAGTCTGGCAGCAGCAAGACTGAAACTGGGGAGACCAGTTAGGAGGCTTTCTCATTAATGTAGGTGAGAGATGACGAAGCCTGAACCAAGTCAACACCAAGAGAGGAAATGGAAGAGCAAAATTAAAACATATTTAGAAAACATCAACTAGACTTAATGACTAACTCCAGTCCATATTCAAGGGGGAAGATTAGTTTCCACTGCTCAATAAGAAGAGTAGAGAAGAATCTGTGGCTACCTTTAATCTGCCACACCCTCTTTCTATCTTCTGTAAATTTGTTTTAAAATCTGAGCTCATCAGAAAGCCCAGACGTCTGTAATGTTTTTTCTCTTAATTTTAAATGCTCACTTCTCTTCTTCCAATGAGAGACAATTTTCTTAGTCTTAAGGATTTTCTTTCCTTCTTCTCCGTTAAGATCTGTGTCCACAGAATGATCTAGATCTTGTATCTTAACTTTTAAAAATCCATTTTTTTCTGAATTCTAAACAGTGCTTTCTCAAATGTTAATGTGCATACAAATCACTAGGTGATCTTATTAAAGTGCAGATTCTCATTCTGTAGGTCTGGGAGGGGCCTGAAATTCTGCATTTCTAACAAGCTCCCAGATCATGCAATCTTGCTATCCTAACACCTACTTCGTGTTGCGAGGGTCTAGATTATACCATTGAATCCCAACATTGCTTGGCTCACTTTGACCCATGACACTTTACCAATCATTTCTTCCTTTTGGGATGGAATAAAGTCCAGAATGATATTATTACCTAGGCCTTTTCAGGTGATATAATTGGAAATAAGCCAAATCAATAATTTAGCAACTACTGTGCTCTTAGGGAAATACATGTAGGTAGCTAAAGTTGTCTATCATAAATGTGTTTTGTCACTGTGTCTATTTTATACTCTGTAAGATATTGATAAAATTCTTCTAGAGCCACATGGCAGTGGTATGAAGCACGTAGAGTTATCTTCATTCTATAGATAAAGAAACAGAGACTCAGAGAGGACAGCTAAGTTGCTTCAGGTCAGACAGTTGGTAAGTAGTAAGTGCTGCCTCCCTAATCTGGATCATCAGACTCTGAACTACGTAAAATTAAAAGGAAAAAAAGTCTGATGAGGTTCCTAGAACAAGCATTGCTTATCTACTAATCACATGAACCAGTATCCCACAGAGCACCCCTAAAGTCTAGGAGAATATAAGTCAAATGAGGTTTCTGGGTTTGGAAAAAACAAAACTACCTATTTCAATGTGAGAAAGATCATTCTTCATCCATTTTCTGTCACTAGCCATAAATGAAGAAGTACTCTTAAAACTCCCGATCCCCCAAACAGCTTTAGTGACTTGAATATCTTCAAGTCTTGCCCCTCCCCAGTCCGCCAAGAACAGGCTTAGGTGTAGTGATGGCATTGTCATGTTGAAGTTGTATTGAGAGCTTTTCTTCTTTGTTGAACACCAAGAATCAGGTCTAGGGAAAAATCTGTAAGTACTATAATTAACTTCAATTTTAATTTCTGGGTGTCTTTTTTTCTCCTAGCTGCTGCCAAGGTTCTCCTTCAGTCCCATCAGTTAGAGCAGCAATCACGAAGCTCAGGCCAGACTCCCTTTGGCAATTCAGAGTGATGTGCTCAAGCCCTTCTGGGAAATTTGGAGCTAAACTATGAGTTGACTGTTAAAAAATAAGAGTAATAGTAAGCCACCAGTTTCAAGAAGCCAGTTTATATTTCTCAGTTTGGGAGAAACTTTTAGGAGCTGATTTTTTAATACTTCTTAGGTTTTTTTTCTTTCTTTCTTTGAGAGAGGGAAAGAAAGAGAAAGAGAGAGAGAATAAGCAGGGGGAGGGGCAGAGGGAGAAGCAGACTCCCCGACTCAGGGCTCAATTCCAGGACCCTGGGATTATGACCTGAACCGAAGGCAGATGCTTAACTGACTGAGCCACCCAGCTGCCCCAATCCTTCTTGGTTTTCAAATAGTTTTGGTATATATTTAACCTTTAGTTTATTTTCTTTATAGTGTATTTTTTATTATTTTTTTTCTTTACTGTTAATCTTACTTTCCTTTATATGTGTTCATGCTCAGCTCTGTGTGTAATTGTTCTGTTATGAATTGAGAGCACTGAAAGACCCAGAAAATTTATCTTTCTTTCTACTCCAATGCTGTTTAAATTAAGGTCCTCACATTTTAGAATCTGATATATGTTACTTGGAAGCCATATTTCATATTATCCATTATACTGTTTACCCACAAATTAATAACGGACCAAATAGAACAAATGAAATCAAAATAGAATCCGTTTGAGAAGTGAGGCCTAAGGAATAAAAAAGGCCTACCGTGTGATTCGTTGTAGGGAGAGGACAGGATGAGGACATTGCTGACTGACCCAAAGGCTAGACGTCCAGTTCTCTTCTGGCATTTACTGAGGCATCTGCATGGGCATGGTGTACTAGGTATTCTGGGGTTTTACAACACAAGAGACATGATTTCAGTCCTCAAAATGCTTACAGTCTACACAGCAAGACAGAGAGGAACATAAAAAGCAAGAGTCATGCTATGAGAATAACACAGGAAAGTGATTTCTTTCAGTGGAGGTGGAGGAGTTTGGGAAAAGTTCATGGAAATGCTTGCATCCGAGCCAAAGCTTAAAGGATGGACAAGAATTCAATAAACAAGAATGAATGGTAAAGATAGGACAAAATGCTCACGCTGTTGTCATCCACAGAGGTGGGAAGGTGAAGGGCACGTACAGGGTATGTTGTGTTTCATTGGGAGAAGCGCATGAAGGACTGTAGAATTAGAAGGCAGAAAAGCAAACCCCATTTTTTTTATGATTTTACCAGTGGCATATATCCTCTAAGACCAGTGCTTCTCACTGAATTGGAACCTTTTATAAGCACATCTCCTTTTCATCAGCCTTCTTAATTAAGAATCAAAATTTAGAATTTTGTATTCATTGATAGGTAGAAAGAAGGTTTTATTTCCCTTCTTGGGTTTCATTGCAATGTGTCTCCAAATATAGCCCCTATCACTTTCACACTTCATCCATATTCTTTCAAAGTGTAGATGTCTAGCCACTTAAAGATAAGCTTCTGTATTGTGAATATGAGGTGGATAACACAATATACCTAGTCAGAGCTTAATGACAGAAAATATAAGTCACTGGCAGGTCTTTTTTTCTTTTCCTTGTGCAGTTTACTTTTAATTTTATTCCATCATGTAGTTCACATAGGATGTCTTCATTTCTATTATGAGAGCTATGGAAAGATACTGATTGAAATAATTCTCTTTGAATTAATTCAACTTGATCTTAAATGGCCATATTCTGACTTTTCCCTAGGCTCAAGTGTGAATATCTGTTTTTGTGCTATAAACGTTGTCAGGTTCCAATTCAGTATCACTATTTTCTCAATAATTTTGACTGACTTGTATCATTTAAGTAGTATTCAGTCTCTGGGCTTCAGTTACTTCCAAAGTAATGCCAGTCATTCTAAATGTTTGCAACGTGCCTTATTCTTTAAATCTGTCCCCTCATAGTATGTGGCTTAAGTATTTAAACCACCAGAAGGCTTCGAAGATGACTTTGGACAGGATAAGAATTTAGGGCCATCCTCTGGCATCTAGAAGCTCCTTCTTGAGTCTCCCACTTCAAAATCCTACTTTTGACAGCAAGAAAATTTTGCATTGCTGAAGACCAAGAAAAAAGAATTATTTCATTTTTGATAACTCTCCTTAAGTTTACATCTATTTATTATCTTAAGAGCCCAAAGTCGTCTTTTTTAGGCAGATGTATCATAATTATTTTGTTACACTCACAAAACCATCGTATTTCAAATTACTATATTGTTGTAAGTGACTATTCATGTGCATCTCGAACATATCACAGGTCATAGATAACTCTTCATGCAAATATTTACTGATGAGGGTAGCCTCGTCACTTCCACTTCCTTCCACTTACCCTCTGTTTCAAGATGTGAAGGCAATACATGTTTCTCTTGCCTCCATCTGCTTCCCTCACCACCTCTTCTTTTGCTCACAGCATGGAAACTAGAGTTACAGCTTAGCCTGTTTTGCTTATGGAACTGTGCCAGAAGCAGTTTTGAAGGTGTTTGAAAAATGAAGACATCTGGCAGCTGGCACACTTACAGTTCATTTGCTAAAGACAAGTTGCACGCTGCTGGAATTTTCAACTGAAGGTCACGCACCAGGTAAGACACGGGTGGAGCTGGTGCGTGAGAAGGCACGCACTGAAAGATCGTTGGCTCTGTGAAGTTGGGCGGGCTAAATCAAGAAACATGCTTGTTTCTCTGTCCACCCACACCCCCCTTGTCACCAGGCCCCTTTCAAAGAGGTAAGAGGAAAGAAAAATCCAAGCCAGGAAAATTGACAGTGAATCCCAAGGCTGTGACATGTCAGCAGAAGCCCTGGAAAACAGGCAAGAGGGAAGGGTGCTAAGAAAAAAAAAAAATGAAAAGAGAATTTAGCATAGTGTTGGACAAACATGTTGCTGTCAGTTGAGTGGTCCAGCTTTTCAGAAAGAAATCACCTAAGGGATTATGGGTTTTCAGCTCACCCCATGAATGAGTTACTAACAGTATGCCAATGAATGCCCTGTGACTGAAGATTTACTTGATGTTTGATAGTATTTGGATAGTATTTTGGGTTTTTGGTTTTAAAATATTTTCTTGTAACTGGGAGTCACTAAATACTAGTGTCAGATCAATTGCTTTTGGAATTTTACACCTGTGTTAGCTGAAACTGTGTTTTATGGGGGGTTTTTTTGTTTTTGTTTTGCTGCAATAGGAATTTAACACGTAAACATGGGCGTTTATGAGGTTAACACTTGACCTAACAGAGCAAGAGAGGGAAATTATCTCACCACATTGACAGTCTCTCTGACAAATTTCAGCACTTGAAAAGTAATATGGGCTGTACTTGATGTATAAGCAATGAAATACATGTTTATAAAGCACGAAATAGAAATTATTTGTATTAGACCGTGATATATTTCCATGTGACAAATCTGGGTTATTTTCCTTTCTGTCCTTCTAAGCCCAGGCCTTTCGTCTTAAGTGAGCATTCTTGTTTTCTGTTCAAAATATTATGTATGGAGATAGTGACTAATGGAGAAAGAAGGAAATAGTGTTGCAGTTATAATTTTGTGGTTGAGGGTGGTTGACCCTCACCTTACTCCAAATGGAGACAGAACTGCTGGCCTTCCGGAGGTTGCAAACCTATGGCCTAGGTGCAGCGTGTAGGCCAAAAATATGTGCATTTGACACACTCACTGTCAACCTGGAGTGTGTTTACATTTTTAATTTTTTTTTAAGATTTTATTTATTTATTTGACAGAGAGAGAAAGAGCACACCCAGGGGGAGCAGGAGAGGGAGAAGCAGGCTCTATCCCAGGACCCTGGGATCCTAGATGCGGGGCTTGATGACCTGAGCCAAAGGCAGATGCTTAACCTACTGAGCCACCCAGGCGCTCTGAGTGTTTACATTTTTTAAAAATAAGTTGATACAGTTTACATTGTTTAAAAAAAATCGGGATTTTCAGTTTCTTTTTAAAAATCAGAAAATCAGGAATCACTGTCCACAATCGCTCATGAGAATGTCTGCCAGTCCTGGCCCCCTACAGAGGAGGGGGGGGGCAGGAATTCGCTGGTCACCAGGGCCCTGCCACCCCTGTTCTTTCCCCAAGGCTGAATACAGAATGGTACTTAGTTGCATTCCTGCTATTATTTTTTTTTTTTCCAAATCAGAGTGAAAAGGGAAGTGAGCCGGGGGAGGGGACAGTTAGCTGTTTGATAAATTATGTCACTTAAAAATGTACTTTTTGTTTATAAATTTACTCACAGACTGGTATTGCCTTTGAGAGATGTTTATACCAACAGTCCCTGCTTCTTTCATTGAAATTTAGTAGTTACAGAGTCTGAGGATATTTTTCTTTTTCTTTCTTTCTTTCTTTCTTTCTTTCTTTCTTTCTTTCTTTCTTTCTTTCTCTCTCTCTCTCTTTCTTTCTTTCTTTTTCTCTCTCTTTCTCTTTCTTTCTCTCTCTCTCTCCTTCTTTCTTTCTTTCTTTCTTTCTTTCTTTCTTTCTTTCTTTCTTTCTTTCTTTCTTTCAAAACACCATAAACATGTGTGGGGAAAATGGTACCTGGTAGAAAGGAAGACATCTTCCTGGCGATTTTAGCGGTCAGATATGAATCAATGAAGCAATAACT
The DNA here is from genome assembly GCF_004348235.1 of Phoca vitulina. Taxonomy (NCBI): domain Eukaryota; kingdom Metazoa; phylum Chordata; class Mammalia; order Carnivora; family Phocidae; genus Phoca; species Phoca vitulina. The sequence goes on along the minus strand of NW_022589711.1, from coordinate 61,390,974 downwards.
ACTCTCTTCACGGGGCCATTCATTTAGTGTGATTGCTTCCTGAGGGTAATTTTATAGTTCTTAGAATTGTAAACTATGTGATATTAGCAAAGTCTATCTCATGTAATCTAAACTACTCAAGAGAGGAATTACAAATGCTTAAGAATGGGTTTTAGGAAGAATATTGATGATTTGTTGATTCATCTTTCCTTTAAAATGTATTCGTTTTTGTTTGCCAGTAAAGTGCCTATCAGGTGTGTCTTATATGAAATCCCATATAAAGCTCTTTATTCAGACCTTCAGACCTTCTAATATCTGAAACCAAACCTAAGGAGTATTGTTTCATTATGGAGTATTGAAATGCTAAAATGATCCTGCAAAATAATATTTCTACAGCAACATTACTTCTCCTTGTGCATGATTTTATGGTTTTTGTTTATACAGAATTTCATTGGTGGGTTAAAGGGAAGCAAAGTATAGCTTATAGACAGCAAATATAATCTCCAGTAAGAAGCATCAAAAAGGAGTTAGGAAACAGAAAAATGAGATTATTGGAAATAAGTGCATTTTCAAGGAACACATCCTAGCATGCGTGTGCATGCATGCGTGTGTGTGTGTGTCTGTGTGTGTGTATCTGTGTGTTCGTAGAAGAGTATTAGGGACTTAATGTATTCTTTTCAACATTCAATTAAAAAAATTAAGTAAAGGTGGGGCATCTGGGTGGGTCACTCGGTTAAGCACCCAACTCTTGAGTTTGGCTCAGGTGATGATTTCAGGGTCTGTCTATTAGAAATACAAGTAGATATTGTCAAATCCATAATCTTAGTGGAAGAAGTTAATATATCCCCTCTTAGAATTTGATGATTAAAGTAGCAAAAAAGTTGGGGTGCCTGGGTGGCTCAGTTGGTTAAGCATCTAACTCTTGACTTGGGCTCAGGTCATGATCTCAAGGTCAGGAGACCGCACAGCCCTGCTCTGGTTCCACGCTAGGTGTGGAGCCTGCTTAAGGTTCTCTTTCTCCCTCTCACTCTGCTCCTCCCCTCTGTGCTCTCTCTCTCTCTCAAAAGAAAAAAAAAAAATAATAAAAATAATAAAGTAGAAAAAAGTAATAATAATAAGGATACATAGGGTTTTAATAATACATATAACAAAACATATATGTATACACATACATATCCAACAAATATGAGTACACATTTACTTCAAGTGCAAGTGCAATTATTTATTTTTTTAATTTACTGCACATTATGCCTCAGAAAACAATCTTAATAAATTTTCCTGCCGTGTGCCAGATAATGTTCTAGGTGCTAGGAACAGATAGTATGGAAAACAGACAAAATTCACTGCTCATGAAACATTCTATATGGGGAAACAGAAAAAATAATAAATAAATAAATAAAATATATAGTGTAACAAATGATAAAGCAGGGAAAAGGAATCGGAAGTGTTGGGTACAACTTAAATAGGGTAGTCAGGGAAGGCCTCCCTGAAAAGGGGACATTTGAACAAATTCTTGAAAGATAGAGGGAAAAAGCCAGGTTCACATATAAGAAGAAAAGATTCCAGAAAGAGGAAAGAGTCAGTGCAAAGGCAAAGAGGCCCAGGTATGCCTGGCAAATTCTGGGAAGAGCAAGAATCCCTGTGGAGCTGGATCAGAGTGAGCAAGGGATAGAATCATGGGAGATAAGGTCAGAGACATACTAGGGGGCTAGGTTTTAGGGGGTCTTGTAGACCATTATAATGGCTTTTGGTTTTGTGGGAGGAAAGTGGGTGTTACATTAGTTTCCGGTGTACAACACTGTGATTCAACTTCCCTAGACGTTATAATATCCTCACCACAACTACCATTGGTCACCATACAATGGTATTACAATAGCTTTAACTCTGTTTCCCATGCTGTACCTTTTATTCCCATGACTTTTTTATTCCATACCTAAAAGCCTGTATCTCCCTCTCCCCTCCATCTATTTTGTCCATCTCCTCACCCCCTTCCTCTAGCAACCATTAGTCTGTTCTCTGTATTTATAGGACTAATTCTGCTTTTTGTTTGTTTATTCATTTGTTTTAGTTTTTCCACATATGGGTGAAATTGTATGGTATTGATCTTTCTCAGTTTGACTTATTTCACTTAGCATAATACCGTCTAGATCCATCCATGTCATCGCAAGTGACAAGATCTCATCCTTTTTATTTTTTTTTTAAGATTTTATTTATTTATTTGACAGAGAGACACAGAGAGAGAGAACACAAGCAGGGGGAGTGGGAGAGGGAGAAGCAGGCTTCCCGCCAAGCAGGGAGCCCAACGTGGGGCTCGATCCCAGGACCCTGGGACCATGACCTGAGCCGAAGGCAGATGCTTAATGACTGAGCCACCCAGGTGCCCCGATCTCATCCTTTTTAAAGGCTATGAAATATTCCATTGTGTGTGTGTATGTGTGTGTATGTGTAACCACATCTTCCTTATCCATTCGTATATTGATGGACACTTAGATTGGTTCCATGTCTTGGGTATTAATGCTAAATAATACTGTAATAAACATAAGGGTGCGTATATTTTTTGACTTAGGGTTTTCAGTTTCTTTGGGTAAATACCCAATAGTGGAATTATTTGATCACATGGTATTTCTATTTTTAATTTTTTGAGAAACCTCCATACTTTTTTCCACAATGGCTGCACCAATTTACATTCCCACTAACACTGTACAAGGGGTCCTTTTCCTCCACATCCTCGCCAACACTTGTTATTTCTTGTGTTTTTTATTTTAGCCATTCTGAGAGGTGTAAGGTGATATCTCACTGTGCTTTTGATTTGCATTTCCCTGATGATTAGTGATGTTGAGCATCTTTTCATAGGTCTATTGGCCACCTGTATGTCTTCTTTGGAAAAACGCCTGTTCAGGTCCTCTGCCCATTTTTATCAGATTGTTTGGGGGTTTTTAAGTGTTGAGTTGTATAAGTTCTTTATATAGTTTGGATATTAACCCCTTACTGGATATTTCATTTGCAAGTCTTCTCTCATTCAGTAGGTTGCCTTTTTGTTTTATTGATGGTTTCCTTTGCTGTGCAAAAGTCTTTCATTTTGATGTAGTCCTAATAGTTTATTTTTGCTTATTTCCCTTGCCTTAGAAGACATAGCTAGAAAAATGTTGCTATGACCAATGTCAGAGAAACTATTACTTGTGCTCTCTGCTAGGATTTTTATGGTTTCAGATCTCACATTTAGGTCTTTAATTCATTTGGAGTTTATTTTGGTGTATGGTGTTAAAAAGTGGCCCAGTTTCATTCTTTTGCATGTAGCTCTTTTCCCAGCTACCATTTATTGAAGAGACTTTCTTTTCCCTTTTGTTTATTCTTACCTCCTTTGTCATAGATTAATTCACCATGTAGGTGTCATAAATTCTGTAAATTCTGGGCTCTCTATTCTGCTCCATTGATCTGTGTCTGTTTTTGTGCCAGTAGCATATTGTTTTGGTTACTGCAGCTTTGCAGTATATCTTGAAATCTGGTATTGTGATATCTCCAGCTTCATTCTTTCTTCTCAAAATCACTTTTGCTATTTGGGGTCTTATGTGGATCCATACAAATGTTAGTATTATTTGTTCTAGTTCAGTGAAAAATGTTGGTATTTTGATAGGGATTGTATTAAATCTATAGATTGCTTTGGGTAGTATGGACATTTTAACAATATTCTTCCAATCCATGAGCATGAAATACCTTTTCATTTGTCTGTATCATCTTCAAATTCTTTCATCAGTGTTTTATAGTTTTCACAGTATAGATCTTTTACCTCTTTGGTAAAGTTTATTCCTAGGTATTTTATTCTTTTTGATGCCATTATAAATGGGATTGCTTTCTTAATTTCTCTTTGTGATAGTTCATTATTGTTGTATAGAAATGCTATTGACTTCTGAGTATTAATTTTGTGTCCTGCAACTCTACTGAGTTCATTGGGTTCTTACTGAATGAAATGAGAAGCCATTGGACGATTTAGAGGGGTTGGATGGTCTTAGTTCCGCTTGAGAAAACTAACTCTGGTTGGTGGGTTGGCTGGATTGTAAAGGAACAAAGGAATAAGTAGGGAGAGTAGTTAGGAGTTTACTGCAATAATCAAAGGAGAATTGGCTGTGGCTGGGACCAGGATGGTGGCAGTGGGAGTAGTGGAAAATAGTTGAATCTAGAAGATTTCAAATGTAGAGCCAACAAGATTTGCTGATAGATAAGATATGGAGTGTGAGAAAAAGAGGAGAGTGGAGGAAGATTCCAAATTTTTAAAAATTCTTTATTTAAATTCAGTTTAGTTAACATATACTGTATTATTAGTTTCAGGGGTAGAATTTAATGATTAATCCCCATCACCCAATTATCCCTTCTCCTCACCCACCACCCCTCCAGCAACCATCAGTTTGTTTCCTAGAGTTCAGCATCTCTTATGGTTTGCCTCCCTTTTTATTTTCATCTTATTTTATTTTTCCTTCCCTTCCCCTATGTTCATCTGTTTTGTTTCTTCAATTCCACATATGAGTGCAATTGTATGGTATTTATCTTTCTCACTTTGACTTATTTCACTTAGCATAATACCCTCTAGTTCCATCTATGTCATTGCAAATGGCAAGATTTCATTCTTTTTGATGGCTGAGTAATATTCCATTGTGTGTGTGGGGGTGTGTGTGTGTCTATATATTCCACACAATGGAATATATATATGTGTGTATATATATATGTGTGTGTGTGTGTGTCTACATATGTATGTATGTATATGTATGTATACCACATCTTCATCCATTCATCTGTCATGGACATCTGGGTTCTTTCTATAGTTTGGCTATTGTGGACATTGCTGCTATAAACATTGGGGTGCAGGTGCCCCTTTGAATCATTATGTCTGTATCTTTTGGATAAGTACCTAGTAGTGCAATTTCTGGGTTGTAGGGTAGCTCTATTTTTAACTTTTTGAGGAAGCTCCATACTGTTTTCCAGAGAGGCTGCACCAGTTTGCATTCCCACTAACAGTGTAAAAGGGCTCCCCTTTCTCTGCATCCTCACCAACATCTGTTGTTTCCTGACTTGTTAATTTTAACCCTTCTGGCCTGTGTGAGGTGGTACCTCACTGTGGTTTTGATTTGTATTTCCCTGATGCCAAGTGATGTTGAGCATTTTTTCATGTGTCTGTTGGCAATTTGTGTGGGAAGACTCCAAAATTTTGAGCCTAAGCGAGTTCTGAGAATGGAGTTATTCTTAACTGAGAAAAGAAGCTGGTTTGGGATAGAAGTGAGATTATCAGAGTTTAGGTCCAATTTTGTTAAGTTTGTGATATTTACATCTCAAAGTGGAGATGTCAAGTGGGCATTTGGATATTTGAATCTGCCTTTTAGTGGAAACATTAGTTTTGAGGTAAAAATTGGGGAATTGTCAGAATTTACATGTGACTTAAAGCCATGAGATTTGTGATAAGATCACTAAGGGAGTGAATAGAGAGAAGAGATTAAAGGACTTTGCTCTAAGACACTCCAATGTTAATATTTAGGAAAGCCAGCAGGGAGGATGAGAAGGGGCAGCCATGAAGATAGGGAAAAAATCCAGGGAAGCATACTGTCTTGGAAGCCAAGTGAAGAAAGTATTTTAAGGAGGAGGGAGCAATCAATTCAGTCAAATGCCAAAGAGTCAGCATAACATAGTGGCTAAGATGAAGATTCTGCGTCTGCCAAGTTCAAATCCAGCTCTGCAGATTATTTGCTGTGTGACCTTGAAAAAGTCACTACCCGTCTCTGTCTCCTCCATCTGTAAAAAGGGTATTATAATGGCTGCTATTTTATATGGTTATTGTGAGGCTTATGTGCCTCACTTTGTTTAACACACTTAGAGTAGTGCCTAGAGTATAGCAAGTGCCTAATAAATGACAACTATGATTATTATTTTTTTATTGTTGGACATTTTTGTTATTTTTTCTTCTAGTTTCATTGTGATGTAACTGACATACGGCACTATGTAAGTTTAAGGTGTACAGCACAATTACCTGATATATATATTGTGAAATGATTACCACAGTGAGTTAAGTTAACCCCCATCATTTCATACAGGTATAAAATAAGAAGAAAAATGTTTTTTTCCTAATGATGAGAACTCTTAAGATCTACTCTCCTAGTAACTTTCAAATATATACTGGCTATGATTATCATTATACTTAATAGTAGCAAGAATTAGTAGTAGGGGGAAGAATAAGGAAAGGACTGAGACTTGACCAGTGGCTTTGGCAATGTGGAGGTCACTTGTGATATTGACAAAGAACAATTTGGATAGAATAGTGGGAGCAAAACTTGTTTAGAGTGATGTCATGTCCAAGAGAAAATGGGAGAAGTTGAACTGGAGACAATAAGTACAGGAACTCTTTCAAGAACTTTTTCTTTAAAAAGTAAAGGGGAGGGGTGCCTGGGTGGCTCAGTCGGTTAAGCCTCTGCCTTCGGCTCTGGTCATGATCCCAGGGTCCTCAGGTCATGGAGCTCTGCGCTCAGTGGGGAGTCTGCTTGTCCCTCTCCCTCTCCCTCTGTGCTTTCTCTCTTTCTTTTTTAAAAAAGTAAAGGGGAACAGAGAAATAAGTTGGTAGCTATAGGCAGAAGTTTACTGAGAGGATTTTTTAATTATAGGAGAAATAACAAATTTCCATTAGTGAGTGTATTCATTTTAAATATAACTTGAATCAGAGCTTGGTCTCAGGAGTCAGTCTGAAGGCTTGCTGGCGATGGGCAGAGAAGATGGAGTGGTGTGGAGCACTGTAAAGGGACTGAGCTCCAGCCACCTCGTATTGCATGTATGTATTTGTTCTATCCCATACTAGCACATACGCTCCAGAAGAGAGGCCCTTGTTTTATTCCTTGCCCTTATCTCCATCACCTTGAACAATGCCTAGCACACAGTAGGCATTCAATAAGTATTTGTTAAGTGGATGACTATTTCCAGTGAAAATCCGAGGCCCAGAAAAGTTCAATATAATTGCTTGTCCAGCTGATTATGTCACAGTCAGATCTAAAACCTGCATCTCCTGGTTCCCATTATAGTGAACGTTCCAGTATTAGGGAAACCTGGGTTTCAGAATTCATATCCTATGAACACTGGGTGTTATATAAGACTGATGAATCACTGAACTTTACCTCTGAAACTAATAATACACTATATGTTAATTAATTGAATTTAAATTAAATTAAATTTAATTAAAAAAAAGAATTTATATCCTGCTCTTCAAAGTAGTACAGTATTAAAGAAACTTACAGCAATTTCAAAGGTTGAAAGGAGGCAGAAAAGAATGGAACAACTTCCCAGCTTATCCTAAGTTGTTATCCTAAGTCATTGCAAATACTATTTTTATTCTGTTGAAAAGTTAAATTTTGTTGATGATGTGGTTATTAAATAATGAAAACTTAGAAGTCTTGAAAAATCTATAAATGGTCTAATAATAATAGACATTTGTTTTATAATATAAAATGAAAATGAAAGTTTTGAAGATTACCACAAATCTTGACCTTCTTTGTATTGCACATACACCCTATATATTTTTTAAGGACTACAAACAATTTAAAACTTGAAAATATGATTCCTTGAGGTAAAAAGTTAAATTGCATATAAATGTAGCAGATATTTCCACAAAACTTACCAGTAATTGGGCTTTTTATGCAAGTAGAAATAACCTTGAAACTTTTTTACTCAGTTTAATAAACTGTATCCAGCATCAGATTAAAAAGTTAAGAGAAGAATTGTATTTCTCTGTAGTGTTTACTCCTGGATGCTTAGTGGCATTAGGAAGTAGCAATCAATCATTCCATCCATATCTAAAACTTAGATACAAAATATGTTTAAATCAATGTAGATGGAGACATGTAACATGCCTGTATATGGAAGCTGAAAATTGAGTCTCCAGTTGTGTAACCATAAAAGCATCTCTCTTGCTAAGTTTCTAAAAAGCATACACGTGTGAAATAAGACAAATAGTTCGCCAGAGATTTTCTTTTTTTGTCTTCAACATGGCCTTACCTTTTGACCTAGTAATCTCATTCCAGTAATATTCCAGTAACCTGGAATATTACTCCAGAGAAGTAATCACAAGGAGGGAAAATGCTCAATGTTTGAAGATGTTCATTGCAGTAGTATTTATGTAATTAAAGAATTGGAAAAAACACAGATGTCCAGCAAAAGAGATTTAACTAAATTGGAGCGTGTCCACTTTATATAATATGTAATCATTAAATGCATAGTATAAAATGCTCACTGTATAAAAATATGTGTTTAATTTGTGTATGCCCTATTAAACAGTTCAATCTCAATCAATTCAGTTATTGTCATATACATATATATGTAGCTGTGTGAATGCTACCTGGCTTAAGGGCAGGGGAAAAATAGAGAAGTAGCACCCTTTATAAAATTTTGTCTTAAGAATGCTTAGTTCTGACTGGTTGAGCCACATGACACATTGATAAAGACTTTTAGGTTCCCACCTAAGCAATCACCATTTCTCATTCATTGTAACTTGCCTCTTGAAGCAGAGAATTTAGCTTATCGATTCTGGGTATTTTGCTAGCCTCTTCAAGTCATTTTGGAATCCTTTTTCAGATGATGTGAAGTAACTCTATTTCAGTGCACATCTTTGCTGTAGAAACGTGATTTTCGGCTTTGCAGCCCAAGGATACATTCCATGTATGAATAGAAGTCTTTGTGCAACAAGAGTAAAGTCATCAGCTTCTATGCTATGAAGAAGAAATGTTCATCTCCTAATGTGCATATATGTAAGCCACCTCTTTAAAATCAGCCTCCTTAAATGGCACTGAGTACGCTTCTGTGTATGACACATCAATGTCCATTAATTGCATGAAGAGAACTGAGATTCCAATGGCAAAATCTGTAAAAGTAGATATACAAAGAAAAGTGGAAGCATCTGTTTAATATATACGACATTAGAATTTAATTTTACCTCTGTGATGCTTTTGTGTGGCTGCAGTGTTACAGCAGAGCACATAAGCATAGCCGTGCAGTGTCAGCAGGTGCATGCCACCAAATTACTGCTTTTAATTTGCATATTCATCTGCTAAGAAGCATGTCATTATCATATCAAAGGGATACTAAGCAACATCTAGCTTGGAGAGATGTGGCATAGTTTCAATAGGAGCAATTAATGCAAGATGAGGACTCTCTTTCTGTCATGTCTCCCAGGGCTAGCTGTAATCGGGCTGATTATTGGATACCAATAAGACCGAGGGCCCAGTTGGCACAGAATAAGACAAGAACTGGAAAGGGAGCCTGCTAGTCCTCTCCACTGTACACTTGATGGCAACATGATGCTCCGGTCACTCAAAAGAATCCTGTTCTTATTATAGATGCTGTCTATATGCACTCATCTATTTCAGTTGTCATAAAATGACCAGATGCAGTCCAAAATTAGTCATGTATTTTTAAAAAATGATCTTGACTTTAGAAAGCATGTCAAGGAAACATGAAAGAGACATTAAAACCGGGCTCATAAATACAAGTTTTAGTACTTAGGTAAATTCCATTTGAACAAACAAATATCATCTTCCTCCTTCAAGCATTTATTGAGCACCTAAGTATATGTCAGATAATGTCAGGTGAGGAAGATGCAGACTCCCAACTAGTGACAGTCCCTAATTTCAAAGAACTTGCAGTTGAACAGGGGAGACAGGCACATAAACCAAATGAAACTTAAATAACATTTTCTTTCTTATTGTTTATGAACTTAGGAAAGGCCACAAATGTGAAAAGCCATCTTTTGATATGACAGTAAGGGCATGTGGTATCATCTCTTTTTAGGAAAGTCTCTTAAGAACAGAATTTTTAATTTTAGTTTCATTTTAGATATGATCTCACTTTTCCTTTCCTAATGGTAGCAGCTAAAAACAGTGCACAAATGTGAATACTTGAACAATGGAAGTATAGATAACTTCTTAAATTGTCCTGTTGTTTCTCAGTCTTTCATCGGATACATTGGCATAAGCAAGTGCTTTGAAAAAGCGGGAACCATTAATAGCTTGCTTCCTACAGTGTCTAGGATAGGAGAGTATACACATACACTTTCATTCATTTATCCAACAAAAAATTTCTGAACTCTATGTGCCAAGCACTGGTATAAGCACTGGGAATACGTATGGCTGTGAACAAAATGATGGGCTGGCCAAGTGTCTGCCCCTGAATTTACATTCACACAAGCTCCTGTGTGTGAATATATGCACCAAGCACGTGCCTAATGGAAAGCTCAGTGCCATTCACTCAACAAGCATTTAATGAGCACTTGGTGTCACACTAGGGAAATGACAAGGATATTAAGTTTACCTTGGAAACTACAAACCAGAATGAGTACAAAAAAGGCTTTCAAATGACCAGTATACTTAGAACCAAATGGCTTATGGGAAACAAAACTTAAAATAAGAAGGTATTCTTTCATGGATGTCCAGTCTTATAAGTAGTTTCAGATATCAACCAGTCATCTCAGCATAGCCCCAGAAAATTCACCAACCACCTTCTTGTCCATTGCTGTTAAAATTTCAGGGATGAGGCATTGGATCTTAGTGAGCATGAGAGCCAGGCACTTTGAGTACATCATCTTATTAATACTCAGAGGAATCCTCAGAGATATGTACTAATACACCCAATTTGCTGGTAAGGAAACCAAGGTTCAGAGTTTATGTTTCCCAGGGTCACCCAGTTGGTAAGTAACTGGGTAGGTTTGGAACTCAAAGTTTTCTGATGCCAAATATGTATTCTATTTTCAGTTCTTTATAACATAGCATTCAATATTCCTAGTCTAATCTATTTTGTGACAATGAATATGAATATCAGAGCTAACTTACATGATTATAACTGATCATCTTGAGGAAAAACAATGTTTCCCAGTACCAGTCTTTTACTTTATTATGGTGGGAATTATGGGTTAAATGATGTATATTGTATGAAAACTACAGGTTGAAAATTTAAACAAATGAATAAAAATATAGTCTCTTTACCTGTATTTTACTACTCTGGCTGACCTTTTCACAAAATGGAAAGGACTTTTTTCTCTTTTTCAGTTAACTTTAGGCTGAGAATTATGGACTCAGGTTTGGTTTGGTTTGGTTTTTGTTTTGTTTGGTTTGGTTCAGATTGGCTGTTGGTAGAGTTGAAAAAGCTGCTGACTTAGAGTCCGAAGACTTGGGCTTAAATCCTAGTTGTCTGTGAGAGATACTTAGCTAGCAAGGGCTTCAGTCTTCTCCCCTGTAAAATGAGGAATTTAATCTATTTGCTATCTTGGGTTGCTTCCAGGTCTAACTTTCCATGATTCTATGAAAAACAGCTAGCAAGGGTCCTACTTCAAATACAATACATAAAATATTTGAATAGTCCATACTTCTTGAATCCTTCTTTCCTACAAATAACCTAAACTAAACTAAAATTATCTGTTATATTTTGAAATAATACCTCTACGCAAAACTTTAGTAAATGGTAATTATTGATTAAATGTGACCTTATCACAAGAGTTGATTGCATCACAGCACTGAATGTTGACTTATTTCTTTGTTACCAAGAAAAAAGGAAGGAAGGAAGGGGAGGGAGGGATGAAGGAATTAAAAAAAGGGAAGAGAAAGAAAGGAAGCCAAACTTGGGTATATATATGTTACGCATTCACACATATAACAACATGCGTGTTATGTATGTATGCATACATGTCTGTGTATTACATATACACACACGATTATACTGACAACTTCTTTAAGTTCTATGATTTTTTTCTGCCATAGCAGAATGAGGAAAATGTTGCCCTTCAACAAGTTCATATTCCAAGTAGTTTATGGCGTCCTTCCCCTAAGTGAAGTGGTGGGTTCCACAAATGCTGGAGTTCCACAGAGAAGTTTATTTAATTCTCCTCTTCTGTTAACAGGAGTCAGCTTAAGCGCCTGGGTGGCTCAGTCGATTAAGTGTCCAAATCTTGATTTTGGCTCAGGTCATGCTCTCAGGGTCGTGAGATCAAGCCCCACATCTGGCTCCATGCTCAGCGCAGAGTCTGCTTGAGACTCTCTCTCTCTCTCTGCCCATCCCCTTGCCCATGCTCTCTCTCTAAATAAATAAATAACATCTTTTTAAAAAAATCAATCATGAGTTAATTGAACTTATAGCTATGTTTATAACTATTTGTATTATTTATCACTATTAAGTTAAATATCATTCAATTATCATCTACTCTGGGCATTTGGATATTTTCAAATTGATTTGTTTAAGCCTGCATTCACACAAAAAGGTCTTCAAGATCACTCTGTTGTTTTCAAGGTACCCTAATTCAGGTCAAAACCTTAATTAATCCCACACAGAATAGCTTTAATCACACACAGCTCTTTTGGAGGCATGCTCGAAAGGCGGCACCTTTCACAAATTAATCACATCTTCCAACCATCGGTTCATTTTGTGCCCTCCTATCAGTTTTTTTTTTTTTAAGATTTTATTTATTTATTTATTTGACAGAGAGAGAGAGCACAAGCAGGGGGAGTGGCAGGCAGAGGGAAAGGGAGAAGCAGCCTCCCTGAAGAGCAGGGGGAGCCCCATGTGGGACTCGATCCCAGGACCTTGGGATCATGATCTGAGCCAAAGGCAGTTGCTTAACCAACTGAGCCACCCAGGTGCCCCCGTCAGTTTTGATATAACTTCTCAAACTTCTATACAGCAATTATAGGCCTCAAATAACTGCTACATTTTTTAAAACTTTGAAAAGTTTTTCATTCATAATTCATGGAGGAATTTTTTGTGTCTACGTGCTATGTTTAGGGCTTATAATGGTGATGGAGTTTCTCAGCAAGTTCAGTCACAAACCTGTCACCTTCATGTTTAGCTGCTACTATAGAAAATGAGAACCTCTGCCCTTGTAGAAAGGATTCAAAGTACTTCACCCACCTTATGTAAACAAGGGGTATTGGTGTAACGTAGGATTTTTTGGTTTCTAAGGAAAGATAAAGAAGCTGCTTTTATTCATGTATATATGTATATAGTAGCAACAGTGAAGCTAAGTGGTAATACTGGATACAGTAGAATAAGAAAATGTGGTGTTCTTTAGAAAAAAGTAAGCTTTATTGGTACAATTCAGATGACTAGAAATAACATTTGTTTATCCCCAAAAGAAAGGCAAAAAATGAAAAATATTAAGTGATGACTAACAAATTGCTGAGGTTGAAATTGAAGAAGGATTTACTGTTGATAGGAGAGGGGAGATATAAATAGAGGAAGATAAAATTGTGCCCTTAATAACATGGGAAAAAGTGCACCATGGGCAAATTTTAACTGCACAATACCTGAAGACTAATAGATTCATTGTATGGCTATATCATGCAAAGTCATCGCTAGAAATTTTTGATCCAATTCTGTAACTATGTACGGTGATGGATGTTAACTAGACTTATTGTGGTGATCATTTTGCAATATATATAATGAAATCACTATGATGTACACCTGAAACTAATATAATATTGTATGCCAGTTTACCTCAATAAAAATAAATTAGAAATCCTTGATCCACTTAGGAAGAAAAACTTGGCAGAAGGATAAATGGATAGTTAATTAATTAAAACTAACCTAAAACAAGAACAAATTTGAAACCACCCACAGTCATATGGCCACAGTATGTTTGTATGGTAAGAGAATTAAGACTTTCCAGAATAGAATATTGGTGACACAGATATGTTTTGTTTGGCTGCTTTAAAAGTAGAAAAATTTCACACTTAAAATATCCATATTTCTTTCTTTTCTTAAGAAAAAAGATCTGGAATTACTGATGTATATTCCTACATGACAGTTGGCAGGAACTAAGCAGTAGATGTCCGCTTTAGACCGAGTCTCTCCTGTTTTGCCATAGTTTCCACCAGCCCCTCTCATCTTACCCCCAGACTGGTTATCTACCTGATATTTTGGTGGCTTTTGAGTGTTCAGCTCATGAAATGCTAAGCATTACTCCAGGCTACAGCCTTTATATTGGTAAACCTCGAAAATATTCTGAGTGACAGATAGTATAATTCATATTTTAAAGACAAGGAGACCAAATCTCTGGGACTTTTGGTAATTTGCACAATTATTCATGTAAGAAACAACTATCATGCTCTTTATTACCTTTATTGGTAAATAATACTTTAAGATTAGAAAAGTTTAGGCCAGTCATTCTTAAATTTACCTATATATTAAGATCACCTGAGAAGCTTCAAAAAATGTATGCGTCTGGGATGTCTGGGTGGCTCAGTTGGTTAAACGTCTGCCTTAGACTCAGGTCATGATCCCAGGGTCCTGGGATCGAGTCCATCATCGGGCTCCTTGCTCAGAGGGGCACATGCTTCTCCCTCTGTCTGCCACTCCCCCTGCTTGTGCTCTCTCTCTCTCTCTCTTCCTGTGTCTCTCTCTGACAATTAAATAAAATCTTAAAAAAAAAAAAAGTGTGTGGGTCCCATCCCAGGCCATAGAAATCAGAATCTCACAGCTGATTTTAATGTATAAGCAGGGATATAAACCCCTAGTTTATGTATCAAAAGACAATTTCCTATTTGTTCTTAATTCTGATTTTTATTAGTTGCTTCTGTGGACAGACAGACATTTGGCATTATAAAACACTAAGTTTTACTTTTGAAAGTGTGTATTGTATTGTATTGTATTGTATAGCCAATGCATTAACAAACCTCCTAAACTGAGTTTGATTTGACCCAATTCTACGTGGAGTTTGCATAGCACTAAAACAAAACAAATATTTGAATTCTGGTACCTATTTGCTGTAGGTATCAAGTATCTTCACATGACTAAGTTTTAACTTTGCGTGTATGAGGCCTAGCCAGGCCACTACTACATTGAGCAATTAAGTTTTAGTATAGGTCTCATGAGCAAAACTTGCATCTTTTCTGATGCCTTGGGCCTGTTTTAGTCACTACATGCAAAGCCCACTTTGACCAATCAGTCAAAAAATAATGACACTGGTTGTTTGATTATTTTTTTTTAAATAAGAAATTAGCTAATTTCACTGATCAAATGATCACAGGTGTATTGGTTTGCATGTGCAGACCATCTACAATATTAATGCTATTATTGTATTTTATTGAATTTTTGGTAAAATTCAATGTGATTTTTCTGTGGATCAATTCAAACAAATATTACTAGGCCTGGAGAAAAGGAGGAAGAAAGTAGGAAATATAATTATTTAGTCATGGTAAAATGTGACACAATTTTTGCTTTAAAATAAACTCCATGCATTATAGATGAGTATTTGTTTTTAGAGGCCTCATTCAGACAGAAAAAAAAGAAAAAGAAAAAGAAAAAAACTTGCAAATTACTTCCTTCTTTTGGAATATGTCTTTACCAGTAAGTGTACTGGAAATGGTTCCACATTAAAGTGGTTTTTCATAGAAAAAGAAGCACTATCTAAAATTAGAACATTTACTTCAGACATGACTTATTTTGATACATCATAAAATTTTGTGAAGAACAATTTTGAAGCATGGTTTAAGATTGCAATATTCTCTAGTGAATAGAGCACTGGATAGTAAATTTCAGAATTTGGATATTCATCCAAAATTAGAAGCTAAAGAAACGCTGGAGTTTGCCACAATTAAGGCATGGGTGTTGGGAGGCCTCATAAGCCTGCTTTCAACAGGTCACTAGTGTATGTTAAATAATCACTCAGCATCAGCAGGCTCTATTAAAAATTTCCTAACTCAGCTAATTTGAGCTCATTAATTCTCAAAGCATCTTCATAAGTAAGAATACTAATAAAAATCTATTTTACATATGGAATACAGAGATAGAGAATATGCCTTGCTGAAGATGAGGTTGAAATTACATAAAGTTTAGATTGGCTTACTGAGCACAGTGTTGGAGCCTGTATGACATGATGATAAATAGATAGATGATAGATAGATAGATAGATAGATAGATAGGCATATCTATACCACTTATAAATATAATGTGGGTTTGGATATGAATGTCATGATATCAAATTCTTTATGATAATATAAGTTTTAGTTAGATTTAAGTTAACTGTAAACAACAAAAACCAACTCAACTAACCTGTACAATAAATAGGATTTATTAGCTAACATATAAAATCCAGGGGCAGACCTGGCTTTTTTCAGTGACAGGTGATATCATCTTGGTTTCTGTCTTAGACTGTCTCTACTTGGCATCAGGATGATGCTGAAAAGCCTCCCTCCCCCATACCACTACTTCAATTGTTGACATCTAGCGACCCTTCTAGAAAGAATTGTTCTTCTTTAATAACTCTAACAGAAAAGTTCAGGGCAGCACCCTGATTATCTGGCTAGCTGGCCCTGTATCAATCACTATAGCCTGAGGGTATTCTGATTGTCTAGGCTTAGGTTATGTGCCCACCCCACCCTTGTATCTGGTGGGGCATGAAGGGATCAGGGTCATTCTGCCTTCCCCAGCAACGTGAAGATGGTCCTGTCCTGGGAAAGTGTCCTATTAGTGGGAGAATGTGAAGAAAGGTAGTGACTAGACAAAAACACCATCTACACCACTTCAACATACAAGGCTCTATGTATTTGGCCCCTGCCTACTAATGTTGCCTTGTTAGCTTTCATTCCCCATAAATACATTAACTCTAACCAGACCCAATTACTAGAGTTTCCTGAGTTTTATGTGTTTGTTGAATGAATTAATGAGCAACTATGTCAGTAGAGGTGACTCTGTGCTATTACTGGGGATGTGGAAAACTTGAGGCCTCCTGAGCTAACTGAAAATTCCAGATAACTTAATCCATGTTGTTCTAAGTGATCTTTATTATTCCATAGAGTGTTGAGTGAATATGAAAGTGGGCTCATTAATGATGGTTTTATATGATGAGTGTATTTATGTCTATTTATGGTTATAAATACCTGTCTCTTCTCCTAGACTGAGAGCAGGAATCCCACTTTCTTTGCATCCTTAGAAGTGCCTACACTAATGCTCTATACATACTATGTGCTTAGTAAAGGTTTCTGAACTGAAATGAATAGTTGATTCCAGTTCTTAGGCAAGGCACTTCCTGCTTTCCCATGATGACTATTTTTCCTCAAGCAGCTGTCAAAGGCTGTAATTTACATGTGTGTGTTTGATGAAGAAACTGCTCTAACTATAAACGTTCTGACCTCATAGTGGTTGTCCGTAGCAGCCTGCGTAATAAAAATTGTGTTGCCTAGTTTCTATATTGAACACTGGAGTGTTTTAGAAATATTAAAGTCCACGCATGACAAAGTTCCTACTTACAGAGATTTTCCTCTATTGTTTGCAGGCAAATTGGCTTAACCTGTTTTTTAAAAATGGTATGAAGATTTTTAGAATTAGATTTTTTAGAATCCACCAATTAAAATTTATTCTGTGAACTTTTTTGCTTTAAAAGTAGGTCAAATCTGCCATTTATGCTACTTTTAATATATCACATTACTATAGTAGTTTATAGTCTATAAATTGCTCTCACATTCATAAATTTCATAATTCATGTGAAAAAAAACTTCAGGGTTTTAACTGACAGCATTGCCAAGAAATGTAATGCAATTTCAGACTACATTAATAGAAGTAAAGTGTCTGAACAAAGGAGGTGATAGTTTCATCATAGTCTATACCAGTTAGAAAACATCTGGGGCATTGTGTACAGCTCTGGGCTTCATCGAGTTTTAAGAGGGACATTCATTGACACAACTGGAGCTTTCCAAAGGAGAGCAACCCAGAGCATGTGAGAGCTGAGGCCAAGTTACATGAGGGACAGCTGAAACAGCTAAAGATATTTGGTGTAAAAAAAGAAAATTGAAAAAAATAGCAACAGACTTTAAATATTAATAAGGCTATCATAAGTAAGAATTAAAACTTTCCACATATATACTTAGTGTACAAAACTAGGGCAAATAGCTGAAAGCTATATGTTTCAGTTCAATATTTTTTTAAAAATCCCTAACACTCCCCCCAAGTGTTGTTTTCAAATGACATAAGGGTTTACTGGAAGTGAGCACTCAAAGTCTAGGTGATCATTTATCAGGGATATCAGCTCCTCCATGTATTAGCTATGTAACTTTGGACAATTCACCATACATCTCTGAGCCTCAGTTTTCTGATCTTGAAAATAGACTTTTAGGATTGCTGTAAGGATTACATGAGATATGCAGGTCAGGCCAGCAGCACAGTCTGCTTATCATATGTGCTCAGTGAAAGGGCAGGCGTTATCAGCAGTGTGAGAAGGGTATCTCTAAACCATGTAAAAATAATAGAGAAGGATAATAATATCAGGGTTTAACTTCCTAGGTCTTTATACACAACCAAAGGTTGACAAAGGTTGATGTGGAAACCTATGTCCTCATTGTGTTGTACAATGATTGATTTTTTTTTTTTTAAGATTTTATTTATTTATTTGACAGAGAGAGACACAGCGAGAGAGGGAACACAAGCAGGGGGAGTGGGAGAGGGAGAAGCAGGCTTCCCGCTGAGCCGGGAGCCCGATGCGGGGCTCGATCCCAGGACCCTGGGACCATGACCTGTGCCGAAGGCAGACGCTTAACGACTGAGCCACCCAGGCGCCCCACAATGATTGATTTTAATGATTCTCTTGTCTTAAATTTGATTGGAAGCTGTAGCCAAGGGAATTACAAGTTTTCATAATAATCGAAAAATGCTTAGAGAATACTTCTCTGACTTTGTGGAATGCCATAAAGTATTTGTTAAGCACTTGGAAAGGAGAGTTGCTAAGAAGGGGTGGCAGAGATGGAAGAGGGCAGTTGTGGAGCCAGGCAAAGGCCACCTTACAGTTTGTGATATACCTTATGCATAAGCAATAACTCAGGACACTTAAAGCAGAATACAGAGAACAGAAGACAACATAGAACTTGGGGGAACTGAATCCATTCAAAATGCAAACATTTATTAAGCACTATGTCAGCCTTTGAAGAATAAGAGCTGAATATAAGAAATATGGAAATAACTACAGGAAATTATCCCTGCCCTAAAGATTTTATACAGTGTAGTCTGACGCATGGAAATATATAGAACTCATCATAAATCCAAACAACATTTAAACCAAATGCTGTGGGGAAATGGAGTAGGAAGCAATGAATAGAAAGGAAGTATAATGCAAGTTCAGGGAGTTAGGAAAGTTTTTGCAGAAGTGATATTGGTACCGTTCCTACTTTTCTTTGCATGATGAAAGGAAGACAGGCATTCAAGGCCTTGGGAATAGTATTAGTCCAGGTGAAGAGATGTGGAAAATCATCAGTCTTCCAGGGATCACAAGCTGCCTACGGTGGCTTGAATACAGGGGGTTGTGGGAAGGAAGGAGTGGCAGGAGATGAGTCTAAGAGAGGCAAGAATGGTAGGATGTTAAGAAGTGGAAAACTAGGGTGCCCGGGTGGCTCAGTCTGTTAAGCGTCTGCCTTCAGCTCAGGCCCTGGTCTCAGGGTCCTGGGGTCAAACCCAAGACCATGTGGCTCCCTGCTCAGCCGGGAGCCTGCTTTTCTCTCTCCCTCTGCAGCTCCCCCTGCTTGTGCTCTATCATGCACTCTCTCTCTCAAATAAATAATTAAAATCTTAAAAAAAAAAAAAGCGGAAAACTAGGCTAATGACTGTAATAAAGGAAGAATTATTAGGAGAAAAGTTCCATGAGAACATATTCACTATTATATATCTCATATGGGGCCATTGATAATTCCTTTGAGTCAGAGAGTAACAAAATATCCCAGAAAGGTTGATGAACTTGTGTTGAGACAATTGATAAAGATCTCCGACTGAGGGGTGAGAGAAGATAAAACTTGGAGATCTCTAAACATTCCTAAATGAGAAGTGAAATAATGAAAATTGTGTTTGAGGAAGGTTAGACAATCAGTTGTAAAGGTCACAGAGAGTGGGGGAGTCTCGAAATAGGGAACTGTGCTATGGACAGTGGGAAGGAGCCTGTATGTGTGTGTGTGTTCTGGCTGGAGAAATGGATAGAAAGTAGTGGTTAGAAAGCAACATGGAGGATAAGTGGAAGGATTGATAAGGAAATATGTAGGAAAGGAAAAGAGTTAAAATGACATGTAAATTTGTGCTGAATAACTCCAAAATTTGTGCTATATAACTGTAGATACCCAAGAGATGCTATGGCTCAGGTTGGCCTTTTGGTTCCTTTTGGGTTCCTGTAGTCAACCACTCTCCTGCTTACAACAACAACAACCAACACACGATCTTGTTGAAAATCTGCTTGTTTACTTTCCACTTTTAGTTCTATCCAATCACAAGGATGTCTTAACCAAGAGTATAGTTCCTGCAGTAATGAAAGGAATTTCTGCATAATGGAACTAATAAAGAATGATTAATTTTGGCCTAATTAATGATTAATTAATCAGCCTAATGATAATTCATTTACCCTAGTTATACTTGTAAGAAGTAAGGCAGTAAATAGCCTTTTACTTTTTGAAGCTTTGTGAGCATAACTATAATGTAATATTTTTTGCAGTTTTTAAAATTGTATTTATTTATATGTTTGTTTGTTTCAAGTTTTTATTTAAATTCCAGTTAGTTAACAAATAGTATAGTATTGGTTTCAGGAGTAGAATTTAGTAATTCATCACTTACATATAATACCCAGTGCTCATCATAACAAGTACCCTCCTTAATACCCATCACCCATTTAGCCGATCCCCGCACCCACCTCCCTCCATCCACCCTCAGTTTGTTCTCTCTAGTTAAGAGTCTCCTTTATGGTTTGCTTCCCTCCTTTTCCCCACACGTTCATTTGTAATTTTTGATATTTACAAACTGGGGTATTCTAAAGATGACTGTGGAGCAAGCCTTGTTATGTGTGTGTATATGACGACTCCAGACCACTTTTTTTTTAAAGATTTATTTATTATTTGAGAGAGAGAGAAAGAGCATCAGTGGGGGGAGGGGCAGAGGGAGAGGGAGAGAGAATCTCAAGCAGACTCACTGTTGAGCACGGAGACCGACACACAGCTCCATCTCAGGACCCTGAGATCATGACCTGAGCTTAAACCAAGAGTCCTCGCTTAACCAACTGAACCACCCAGGCACCCCCAGGCCACTTCTAAGTTCATGAATTGAGGATGGAACTTTCTCCCAGTTTATTGTAGTAAACTAAAAACATACCAAAATCTATGATATTTTCAATACCTGTTGACTCAGGTTTCTAAGAATTTATCACTAAAAATTTCCATAGATATGATCAAAGATTTTGTTGCATGGATATTTTGTCTTCAGTAGCAAAAAGGGGGCAATCTAAATGTCCCACAAAATGGAATTAAACAAATTATGACACAGCTATATGATATACAATGAAACACTTACTGCCTAATAAAAATGTTATACAGATAGATAATCTAATACCATAACATTCATAATATAGTGTTAAGTGAAAAGGCCCATCACAAAATGGTCTATACTATATAATCCTATTTTAAAAAAAAATAATGTGTATGCATAGAAGAAGAATAAAAGAATATTTATAAAAATGTAATAGTAATTATCCCTGGATGCTAATATTCTTCTTTGGCCTTTGTGTATATTCTAGAATAAATATATAGAAAATAATATTTTTTTAAGTAAAGGGAAAATACTTAAAATTTATCATTTTTTTTTTTAAAGATTTTATTTATTTATTTGACAGAGAGACAGCGAGAGAGGGAACACAAGCAGGGGGAGTGGGAGAGGGAGAAGCAGGCTTCCCGCAGAGCAGGGAGCCCGATGCGGGGCTCGATCCCAGGACCTGGAATCATGACCTGAGCCGAAGGCAGATGCTTAACAACTGAGCCACCCAGGCGCCCCTAAAATTTATCATTTTAATGGCATGTCAGTAGACTCTTTATTTTGAATCTTAAAATATCAATGTATTTGTCACACTTGATTGGTGGCTAAGACATTTTTAAAACAATTTCTTTAATTCTTTACTTATACAAAATTCATTACAATGGTGAGAATGGTATCGTCTGGGTCCCCAAAAGAAAAAAAAAAGATGAATGATTTTAGTTGAGAAATGATTCTGTGTTCCTGTAACTATGCGGTCAGAATAATTCTTTTTGTCTTTAGTCCAGTCTGACCATTTCAGCTTTGCATTTGTTGGTTGTATATGTGTAATCCACATGGAGCAAGCCTGAAAGAAGCCAAGGATGGAAAAGTGATAAAAGGGCACTTTCTGCTTAGAATGCTAATACAACTGTGACAAGAAGGGAAATACCTTTGAAAGAATTGGGAAGCTACTCAGGAGAGAAAGAGAAAGATAGAGGGGTCTCTGTTGGAAGGAGAACAATTTTTTAACAGCATGTTTTCATGATTAATTGCCCATATAAGTATTAAGTACCTTTGTTGAAGATTAATTGCCCATATAAGTATTAAGTACCCTTAATACTGAAGGGTATTAAGAGTACAGTTATCTTGGTTAGGGCTGAGTAATATCTGGAATTGTTGAATCACTGTATTATACACCTGAAATGAATATAACACTATATATAAACTACACTGGAATTAAAAAAAGAAAGAAAGAAAATAAGACAAAGGGAGTGATCAGTCCCCATGTCAGTAAATGGCCCCACCATCCCCCCAGTTGCTGGAGCTAAAAACCCTGGTGGTCATCTCAGAGTTCTCTCATCCCCTTAGCCTCTACATTCAGTCTATCAGTGAGTCTAAACTGCACTTCCAAAACATATTGTGAATCCATCTATTTTTCTTCATTTCTACTACTACTACCATCTCTTGCCCTATCACTCTCCTTATGAATCTCTCTGCTTCCAGTCTTGCCTTCCTGCAGTCCATTCTTTTTTTTTTAAAGAATTAATGTGACATAATCACATTCTTAATAGAGTTTTATTTTCTCATATTCCTTTAATTCTCTTACTGAATTGAAACTTAATAGGTTTCTTTTTTTTTTTTGTGATTTTTTTATTGTTATGTTAATCCCCATACATTACATCATTAGTTTTAGATATAGTGTTCCATGATTCATTGTTTGTGCATAACACCCAGTGCTCCATGCAGAACGTGCCCTCCTCAATACCCATCACCAGGCTAACCCATCCTCCCAACCCCCTCCTGCTACATTCTTCTTCTTCTTTTTTTCTTTCTTAACATATATTGCATTATTTGTTTCAGAGGTACAGATCTGAGATTCAACAGTCTTGCACAATTCACAGCGCTTACCAGAACACATACCCTCCCCAGTGTCCATCACCCAGTCACCCCATCCCTCCCACCCCACCCCCCACTCCAGCAACCCTCAGTTTGTTTCCTGAGATTAAGAATTCCTCATATCAGTGAGGTCATATGATACATGTCTTTCTCTGTTTGACTTATTTCGCTCAGCATAATACCCTCCAGTTCCATCCACGTCGTTGCAAATGGCAAGATCTTATTCCTTTTGATGGCTGCATAATATTCCATTGTATATATATACCACATCTTCTTTATCCATTCATCTGTTGATGGACATCTTGGCTCTTTCCACAGTTTGGCTATTGTGGACATTGCTGCTATAAACATCGGGGTGCACGTAGCCTTTCGGGTCCCTACTTTTGTATCTTTGGGGTAAATACCCAGTAGTGCAATTGCTGGATCATATGGTAGCTCTATTTTCAACTTTTTGAGGAACCTCCATACTGTTTTCCAGAGTGGCTGCACCAGCTTGCATTCCCACCAACAGTGGAGGAGGGTTCCCCTTTCTCCGCATCCCCGCCAACATCTGTCATTTCCTGACTTGTTAATTTTAGCCATTCTGACTGGTGTGAGGTGGTATCTCACTGAGGTTTTGATTTGGATTTCCCTGATGCCGAGCGATATTGAACACTTTTTCATGTGTCTGTTGGCCATTTGGATGTCTTCTTTGCAAAAATGTCTGTTCATGTCTTCTGCCCATTTCTTGATTGGATTCTTTGTTCTTTGGGTGTTGAGTTTGATGAGTTCTTTACAGATTTTGGATACTAGCCCTTTATCTGATATGTCATTTGCAAATATCTTCTCCCATTCTGTCAGTTGTCTTTTGGTTTTGTTGACTGTTTCCTTTGCTGTGCAAAAGCTTTTTATCTTGATGAAGTCCCAATAGTTCATTTTTGCCCTTGCTTCCCTTGCCTTTGGCGATGTTTCTAGGAAGAAGTTGCTGCGGCTGAGGTCGAAGAGGTTGCTGCCTGTGTTCTCCTTTAGGATTTTGATGGACTCCTGTCTCACATTGAGGTCTTTCAACCATTTGGAGTCTATTTTTGTGTGTGGTGTAAGGAAATGGTCCAGTTTCATTCTTCTGCATGTGGCTGTCCAATTTTCCCAACACCATTTGTTGAAGAGACTGTCTTTTTTCCATTGGACATTCTTTCCTGCTTTGTCAAAGATTAGTTGACCATAGAGTTGAGGGTCCATTTCTGGGCTCTCTATTCTGTTCCATTGATCTATGTGTCTGTTTTTGTGCCAGTACCATACTGTCTTGATGATGACAGCTTTGTAGTAGAGCTGGAAGTCTGGAATTGTGATGCCGCCAGCTTTGCTTTTCTTTTTCAACATTCCTCTGGCTATGCGGGGTCTTTTCTGGTTCCATACAAATTTTAGGATTATTTGTTCCATTTCTTTGAAGAAAGTGGATGGTATTTTGATGGGGATTGCATTGAATGTGTAGATTGCTCTAGGTAGGATTGACATCTTCACAATATTTGTTCTTCCAATCCATGAGCATGGAACGTTTTTCCATTTCTTTGTGTCTTCCTCAATTTCTTTCATGAGTATTTTATAGTTTTCTGAGTACAGATCCTTTGCCTCTTTGGTTAGATTTATTCCTAGGTATCTTATGGTTTTGGGTGCAATTGTAAATGGGATCGACTCCTTAATTTCTCTTTCTTCTGACTTGTTGTTGGTGTATAGGAATGCCACTGACTTCTGTGCATTGATTTTATATCCTGCCACTTGACTGAATTCCTGTATGAGTTCTAGCAGTTTTGGGGTGGAGTCTTTGGGATTTTCCACATAAAGTATCATATCATCCCTGCAGTCCATTCTTCACAGAGAAGTCAGGGTGATCTTTCCAAAACATTCATCAAATCCTATCTCTTTACTTCTTATAACTTACTGCAATGGTTTCTAGCGACACATAAAATCAAAACTTCTTTCCATGGGCTTCAAAGTCCTACATACCCAACCTCTGTTCCCCTCACCAACTTCATCTCCTACCTCTCTTATTTTCTCCACCATTTTCCACCCATGCTGGTCGCACTTGTTCTAATCTTGGCCTTTTGGCACTATTTGTTCCTGCTGCTTGGAATATTCTCCCAGATCCCCTCATGGCTCCTCTCATTATTCATTATTAACAATGAAGACTTATACCCCCCTCTGATCACTTATACATTACTTCTCTAACCATCCTCCTTAACACAGACAGCACCTACCACCTACTACTCTCTATTACATCCCTGTGTTTGTGTCCATTATACAGATTTTGACATATGAAATTGTTTTGTTTAGTTATTTATTTATGTATTGTCTGTCTCCCCCACTACAGAGCAGGAAACTTTGTTTCACTGCTGTCAACAAAGCTTATTAGCACAGTCATGGGCATCTTGTAGGTGTACAATAAATAATTTTGAATAACATTAATTTTTAATAATATTAACCCCAGGTATCACCTATATCATACTTACTGTGTACTGTGCACTGTTCTAGCACTTTATATATATTAACTTATTTAATTTTTGCAACAATCTCCCAATTATGTATGATAGTTTTTTTTAAAGACCCTATACATCTCTCCAAAAAGCATTCCTTGCTTTTTGCTGGTTTATAGAAGTTCAGTTGATTTTTATATATTGACCTTATAGCCATCATTCCTTTAAAAATTACTTATTAATGCCAATAGTTTACCTTTAGGTTATTTTTTTATTTTCTGCATATATAATTATGTCATCTATAAATATAATCATTTTACTTCTTCCTTTTTAAACATTATACTTTTTATTTTTCTTGCCTTATTTCATTTCCTAAGATCTCAAATACACTGTTGAATAGCAATAATAGAAGACATCCATGTCTCATTCCAAATTTCAGAGAGAAAGCTTTCAAGATTTCACCATTAATTATCATACTTGCTGTAGGTTTTTTATAGATGGCACTTATCAGTTTAAGTTCCCTCCTATTTCTGGTTTGCTAAGAATTTTTAACATGAATGAGTATTGAATTCTGTAAGATGCTATTTCTGAACCTATTGAAATGATCATATGATTTTTTTCTTCAAATTATTTTATTAACATGATGATTTAAAATAAATGATTTTCAAATGTAAAACCAACCTTTCATTACTTATTGTTGTATTTGGGGAGCCTGGGTGGCTCAGTCAGTTAAGTGGCTGCCTTTAGCTCAGGTCATGATCCCAGGGTCCTGGGATCGAGCCCCACATCGGGCTCCCTGCTCAGCAGGGAGTTTGCTTTTCTCTCTCCCTCTCCCTCTGTGTGTGCTCTTTCTTGCTCACTCTCTATCTCAAATAAATAAATTTTTAAAAATCTTAAAAAAAAAATACTGTTGTATTTGGTCTGCTAATGTTTTGTTTAGGATTTTTGCATGTATGTTTCTGAGAAAGATGGGGGGGGCGGTGAACAGAGAGAGAGAGAGAAATTTTCTCTTACTTTTATTTCTTATAATATTCTTACTAAGTTTTGGTATCAAGGTTATTACACCTTCATGAAATGAGTTAGGAGGTTTTCCCTTCTTTCTTTTCTCTAGAGAAGTTTGTGTAATTTGGGGCTTATTTCTTCCTTAAAAGTTTGGTAGAAGTTATCTGAGTCTGGAATTTTAAACTATATATTCAGTTTCTTTAATAAATACAAGATTTTCAGATTTTCTATTTCCTCTCAATCAATTGTATTTTTCTGGGACTCTCTATACTTCATCTAAATTTGTCTATATATTGGCATAAAATTGTTTATAGTATCTTTAATTATCATTTTTTCTGTCTGTGAGATCTCTTGTTATTATTTGTACCTTCTCTTTTTTTCCTTGATCAGTCTTTCTGTAATTTTTTAAAATTTCCTTGAGAGAGAGCAAGAGAGAACAAAAGTGTGGAGGGGGAGAGAGGGCAAGGGAGAGAGAGTCTTAAGCAGACTCTGCGCTGAGCATGGAGCCTGACGTGAGGCTCCATCTCACAACCCTGAGATCACAACCTGAACCGAAACCAAGAGTCAGAGGCTTAATCCACTGCACCACCCAGGTCCCCTACTTGATCAGTCTTTCTTTAAATTTAATTTGCTTTTCCCTTTCTAGTTTCTTGAGGTAGATGCTTACATCTGTTCTTTTTAATCTTCATTCTTCTCTATTATATGTATTATGGCTCTAAATTTCCCTTAAATTATAGCTTTAGCTACATGCCACAAATCATTCAATTCAAATATCTTCTGGTTTCCAGAATGATTTTTTTTCTTTGATCCCCTTATATATTTATATGTTTATTGTTTAATCCCTAAAATTTGTGAATTTTTAGCATTGTTCTTATCATTGATACCTAGTATATTTCTACTGTATCCAGAGAAAATTCTCTGAATTATCTTATTTTTTTTTTTTTTAAAGATTTTATTTATTTATTTATTTAGAGAGAACAGCAAGTAGAGGGAGGGGCAGAGGGTGAGGAAGAGAGAGAATCCCAAGCAGACTCCCCTGCTGAGTGCAGAGTCCAACATGGGGCTCAATCCCATGACCCCGAGATCATGACCTGAGCTGAAATTAAGAATTGGTTACTGAGCCAACTGAGCCACCCAGGCGCCCCTATCTGAATTATTTTAATCTTTTAAAATTTTTTGTGACTTTTTCTATAGTTTAGCATATGTCAATTTGGATAAGTGTTCCATGTGCACTTAAAAAGAAAGCAGTTTGGGAGTGAACTATCTAATTTGTTAATTGCGTTGTTCAGATCCTCTGTATTCATACCATTTTTTGTCTGCTTGTTCCATTAGTTATTGAGAGTGATGTGTTAAAATCCTTCACCAAGATTGTGGATTTGTCCATATCTTCTTTGTGTCCTGTCCATTTTTGCTTTATATATTTTGAGACTATGTCATTATGTTCCTACAAAGCCAGAATTTTTAATCTTTTGGTGAGTTGACATTTTTGTCATTATGAAATGTATAAGTCTGCTGTTGTCTTATTTTCTGGTTTTGTTTGTCTGAGAATGCCTTTATTTTTGAAAGACATAGAGTATAGGATTGTAGGTTGGCATTTAAGTTCTTTCAGTACCTTAAAAACATTAATTCCTATGTGCTCTGGCTTCCATTGTTTCTTTTAAGAAAACAACCATCTTATTTTTTTTAACAACTATCTTATTCTTGCTTCTTTTTTTTTTCTTGTCTTTTTTTTTTTCTCTGCTATTAAGATTTGCCTTTTGGTTTTCAGTGTTTCGCTATTATGTGCTTAACTGTAGCTTCTTTGTAGTTATTCTGTGTAGGGTATCCCATGCTTCTTTAAAATTTGGCTTGATATCTTTTAACAGTTTGGGAAGTTCCCAGCCATTATCTCTAAATATTGCCTCTTGTCTATTCCCTCTCTACTCTCTTATCTCCAAATTTATCTGCTATGCTTTTGTAGTCTTTTATGCTCTTTTCTGTATTTTCCATTCTTTTGTCTCTCCATGCTTGTCTGGTTTTTTCCCAAACTATATTCCATTTTATAGAATCTTTCTTAAACTGTGTCTAATCTACTATTAAACCCAGTTCTTCCACCCTGAACGTGCCCGATCTCGTCTGATCTCGGAAGCTAAGCAGGGTCGGGCCTGGTTAGTACTTGGATGGGAAACCCAGTTCTTATATTTTTCATGTATAGACTTTTTCATTTGATTCTTTTTCTATAGTTTTCAATTCCCTGCCAAAATTCTTCATCTTGCCTTTTAATTCTTTGGACATGTGAAACATAGTTATTTTTAAGCCTGTGCCTGATAACTCCATTATCTATATATCCTGTGTATTTGTTTCTAGTATCTGCTTTTCCCTTCCTTCCTCCCTTCCTTCCTCCCTCCCTTCCTTCCTTCTTTCCTTCCTTCCTTCTCTTTTGTCAGTCATATCTTCTCATTTTCTTCATTATTATTTTAAAGATATTTTGAGGCTTTATATCATATTATGTTTCTCTAGAGAGAATTTCCTTTGGTTTCTGGTGAAAAGCTAGGCTAGGACCACTACCAATCTCAATCTCAGATCATCTTAATCCAACAAGGAAATGAATTTATTCAAAGTTGGGCTTTAATCCTGGTAAGGGGGAATCTCTTTCCAGACTCTCTTTACTTGTAGAACATGGACCTTCTGGTTCACACACCAAAGCCTGGGCTATCACCAAGGCATTGCCTCTTCAGTAGACTCAGAGTCTTGAAAGCTTTGTACAGGTTTTCAGCCTCTTCATCACTGCTTTTAGAATTGGCAAGCACCTTGAGGGGAAAAGCCAAACAAATGCTGAACTCAACACTCTAGGTTTCTTTTTTCCCTAGATACTGGACCTACAAATCTCTACTTTTTAAGGTCTTTTAAAAAGCTTTTGCTATATTTAAAAAATATGTTTTGTCTTGCTTAATGAGTTGCTCTCAGCAAGAAGGTAAGTTCTAAACAATCTAGACTGCCATTGCAGGAAGTGTAAATCCCTGTCATTTCTTGTCAATTTTATTGCAATAACCTCTTAACTATTCTTCCCCTAACCCCTCCCTTATATTCACAGTGCAGCAGAATGACCCTTTCAAACATGTGTCATATCATGTGATTCTTTTGCTCAAAATCTTCTAGTGGTTTCCTATTTCAGGAAAAGAAAAAGCCAAAAAAACTTGTGAAGGCCTACAAAGTCCTGTATGATCTGGCTTCCCTCTGAGGGATGGCCTCATCAGAAGAAAACTGGTGCGAAAGAATAGGATTTCAACTAAAAGGCATTAATGGGGATAAAGAATGACATTACACATGATAATGAAAGGAGTAATCCTTCAAGAAGATGTAACAATCATGAATTTGTATACACCCAACATCATAGCCTCAAAATATTTTAAACTAAAAAGGAAAGATTACAAATAAAAATTGACAAGTCCACATTCTTAGAGTGATATTTTAACACATTCCGAAATTTATAGATCAAGCAGATAAAACATTAACAATAAAATATTTGATGCCAAAAATAATAAACT
Source organism: Phoca vitulina (assembly GCF_004348235.1). Classification (NCBI taxonomy): domain Eukaryota; kingdom Metazoa; phylum Chordata; class Mammalia; order Carnivora; family Phocidae; genus Phoca; species Phoca vitulina. Next base: position 61,360,871 of record NW_022589711.1, on the reverse strand, counting down.
TTATCTAAGAGAGACATAGAAGACAGGGCATACACAGAATAATGTTCAAGGGCATTGTCTATTTGTAAAAATTATCTATATACTAGATCACCAAGCAAATTTCAAAAAAATTATGAAACACATATTTTACATATCTCTGATCATAATGCAATTAAGTTAGAAAGCAACATATATATATGGATATATATTAAATACACCCCTAAATATTTTTACTTAAAGCATAAAGTATGTGAATTTCAAAATATTTTGAAACAGAATTTCAGAAACTTAAGTGTTTAAGAAACTAGAAAAGAACAACAATAAATCCAATGAAGGTATAATGAAAAAAATTACAGTAATAAGAAGAGACATTAATGAAATAAAAACAAAAATACTCAAAGAATTAATAAAATCAAAACCTGGTTCCTAGCAAGACAGGTAAGGGGAAGAAAAAGAGAGAAGAGAGAGAGAGAGTTGTGCAGACTAGTTTTGTATAGTTTCATATAGACTAAATCTTTAATGAATAAATAATCTCCATTCTGTACAAACTGTTTCAAAGAATAGAAAAAGAGGAAAAACTACCTATATCAGTTGGGGTCCAGGCAGAAAACATAAACCATGCAGTTTTATATAAAGGATTATTGGGGCACCTGGGTGGCTCAGTCAGTTAAGCATCTGCCTTCAGCTCAGGTCATGATCCCAGGTTCCTGGGATCGAGCCCCGCATCAGGCTCCCTGCTCAGCGGGAGTCTGCTTCTCCCTCTACCTCTGCCCCTCCCCCTGCTTGTGCTCTCTCTTTCTCTCTCTCTCTCAAATAAGTAAATAAAATCTTTTTTGAAAAAGAGTTATCAACTATTTACAGGAGATTAACTACTAGAGGAACTTTTACTCTAAAGAATACCCTAGAGCTGAGGAAGAGTACCCAAGGAAAGAACAAACTTGGAAAGAGGGAGTTGTAGGAATCTCCCCCAAGGCTGGGATTCAGACCTCCTGGGAAAGGTGTCATTGCCACTCACTGGATGGAGGGCAGGTTTGCTGGCTTGGGATCCAGGCTAGAGCTGGCTCACAGATGGCAGGCCAAGGCTGTCCATGAGCATGGCGGTGGAGGGAAGGATGTTCCCTGACTTCACTGGGAAGTTTCTCATGGGAGATGCTCTGAACTCACTGGGAGGCTGGCCAGGGTGCCTGGGAACTCAACAGGAACCTGGCCACTGGGGTTTCTGGAGCCACCCTCATGTCAGGGGAAAAGGAGTGTCTGAAATTCACCAGGCATGAACTCCTCTGGATGTACAAGAGTACTCACTGAGCAGGACCATAGCAAAAAGGAAGAGCACACTTGAACTAAGAAGGAAAGATTTAAAATGCCTCATTACTGCATAGTTTGTATTACCAAAGAACTGAAAGCAAACTTTCAAGAATAATAGAATAGAAAATTAAAATATATTTATAAACCAGTTAAATATAGAACTAAAATAAACTGTCCTATGTGTATCAACATAGATATATCTCAAAATAAAATTTTCAATGAAAAATCACAGAAACATTGTACAGTATTATCCAATTTATAGTAACTTGAAAAATATACAGAATCATCTAAATTGTATAACTGTAAAAAATATACAAAATCATAATATATGAAGGAATGTATCAATTTAGGATGTTGGTTACCTTTGGGAAAAGTAAGATGAGAAAAAGATTGGGAAGAGGCATGCAAGAGATTTAATTGTTTTAGTAATATTTTATTCCTTCTTAAAAGATTTTATAAAATGAGAAATGTGTCGGGGCGCCTGGGTGGCTCAGTAGTTAAGCGTCTGCCTTCGGCTCAGGTCATGATCCCAGGGTCCCGGGATTGATCTCCACATCAGGCTCCCTGCTCAGCTGGAAGCCTGCTTCTCCCTCCCCCACTCCCCCTGCTTGTGTTCCCTCTCTCGCTGTGTCTCTCTCTGTCAAATAAATAAATAAAAATCTTTAATAAAAAAATTTAAAAAAGAGAAGTGTGTCAACTATGCTTCAATTTTTAAAAATGGGAAATGTTGACTGAATAGTGTGTACCCATATTTTTATAATTTTCTATAACTTGCCACATTTTATAATAAAATATTTTTATAAGAAGGAATGAGTAGAGTGTCCATTTGTCTGCCACAGAAGGTATTTTATAAGTAGTTATGAGCATTATTGTTTCAGGAAAGTTTTTCACATAAGGATTATTGTGATCTGAGAGAGTCCCAACCTATGTTCTGGAGGGTTCTGATAGATATTCTGTGAGAAAACAGAATATCTCCATGCTTAATAAATTGACTCTTGACAGGTCACAATATATATTGGCATATTCTGAAGGACAGAGGGAAAATTTTTTTTAACGCCAAGAACACTTGAATAGAATTTATTTAATTTTAAAAAGCTGAGTTCAGTCAAAAAAAAGTATTTAGTAAATAAGTATAGATTATATGTAGACTTGGCAAAAAATGTTACAGTGATTCACATGTTACAAAATTAAAAAAAAAAGGGGGGGCAGACACAGCTTTTACCCAAAGTCAGATGTCTAGAGGTCAACAGTGTGATTCCCTTACCCAAATTCTCAGGATAAGCTTTCCATTATTTTAATGTTCTTTCCCAGTTTTATTGAGAAATAATCAATAAACATTACTATATAAGTTTAAGGCATAGAGCATGATGGTTTGATTAACATATATTGTGAAATCATTATCACAATAGGTTCAGCTAATACCCATCATCTCATATTGATAGAATGAAAAGAAAGAAAAAGAAAAAAATTTCTCTTTGTGATGAAAATTCTTAGGATTTACCTTCTTAACAACTTTCCTATATATCATGCAGCAGTGTTAACCATAGTCATCATGTTCTACATTACATCCCTAGTAATTATTTATATTATAACTAGAAATTTGTACCTTTTGACCACCTTCCTCCAATTTCCCCTTCTCCTACCCTCTGCCTCTGATAACCACATGTCTGATCTTTTTTTCCTATGAATTTGGTTTTGGGCGTTTTTTGTTTTTTAGATTCCACATATAAGTGAAATCACATAGTACTAGTCTTTCTCTGACTTATTACACTTAGCATAGTATCTTTAGGGTCCATTCACGTTGTCATAAATGGTAGGATTTCCTTATTTTTATGACTGAATAATATTCCATTGTGTATATATATCAATATTTTGAGTTAATTTTTGTGAGTGTGTAAAAAAGGGGTCCAGTTTCATTCTTTTACATGTGAGTATTCAGTTATCCCAGCAACACTTACTGAAGACACTGTCTTTTCTCCATTGAATGTTCTTGGTTCCCTTGTCAAGTATTAGTTGATTGATATGCTTGGGGTTTATTTCTGGTTTCTCAGTTCTGTTTCCTTGGTCTATTTGTCTGTTTTTATGCTAATACCATACTGTTTTGATTATGATAGACTGAAAGTATAGTTTGAAATCAGAGTCTGATGCCTCCTCGTTTGTTCTTCTTTCTCAGGATTTCTTTGGCTTTTTGGAGTCTTTTGTGGTTCCATATAAGTTTTAGGAGTGTTTTTTCTACTTCTGTAAAAAATACCATTGGAATCATGATAGGGATTGCATTGAATCTGTAGATGGTTTTGGTAGTATTGTCATTTTAACAATATGAATTCTTCCACCCCATGAACACTTACTGTATATTATTTTCCATTTATTTGTGCCTTTGATTTTTTTTCATCACTGCCTTATAGTTTTCAGAGTAGAGATCTTTCATTTCCTTGGTTATATTTACTCCTAAATATTTCATTGTTTTGATGTTATTGTAAATGGGATCAATTTCTTTATTTCTTTTTCATAAAATCCATTGTTGGTGTATAGAAACACTACTGATTTTTTATGTTAACTTTGTACCCTGCAACTTTACTGAATTCATTGATTAGATCTAATAATTTTTTGATTGACTCATTAGGATTTTCTATATATAAAATCATGTCATCTACAAATAGATACAATTTTATTTCTTTCTTTCCAAGTCTGGTAACTTTGGTTCTTTTTTTTTTTTTTTTTTTTTTTTTTCTTTTTGTTTTTGTTAGGACTTCTATTTTTGTGTTGAATAAGAGTGTTGAGAGTTGTCACTCTTGCTTCTTCCTGATCTTAGAGGAAAAACTTTCAACCTTTCACCATTTAGTATGATGTTAGCTGTGGGCTTGTCATATATGGCCTTTATTATGTTAAGATATGTTCCTTCTATGCCCAATTTGTTGAGCTTTTATCATGAATGGATGTCGAATTTTGTCAAATGCTTTTTCTGCATCTATTGAGATGATCGTATGATTCTTTTCTTTCATTCTATCAATATGATATATCACTTTGATTAATTTATGTACATTATACCATCCTTGCATCCCAAGGTAAATCCCACTTGATCACAGTGAATGATCCTTTTTAATATGCTACTAAATTCAGTTTGCTAATTTTCTTGAGAATGTTTGCCTCTATATTCATCAGGGATATTGGCCTATAGTTTTCTTTTCTAGCAGTGTTCTTTCCTGGTTTTGGTATTAGGATAAAGCTAGACTCATAAATGAGTTTGGGAATGTGCCCTTCTCTTCAGTTTGTTCAAAGAGTTTGAGAGGGATTGGTGTTAATTCTTCTTTACATGTTTGATAAAAATCACCAGTGAAGCCATTTGGTCCTAGGCTTTTATTCATTGGGAGATTTTTTATTACTGATTCAATCTCTTAGCTAGTAATTGGTCTATTCAGATTTTCTATTTCTTTTTTTTTAAGATTTTATTTATTTTGGAGAGAGAGAGAGAGAGCACACACAAGTGTGGGGGAGGGGCAGAGGGAGAGGGAGAAAATCCTCACGCATACTCCCCGCTGAGCACAGAGCCTGACGCCGGGCACAATCCCAGGCCTCTGAGATCATGACCTGAGCCTAAATCAAGAATCGAATGCCTAACCAAGACACCCAGGCACCCCCAGATTATCTACTTTTCCTGATTCAGTCCATGGCAAATTGTATATTTCTTAGAATTTTTCCATTCTTCTATAGTTGTTCCAAAATTTTACACTCCCCCCCACATTTTAGGCTACTGATGTTATAATTTACATATCTTTATATTATGGGACTAATAACAGAATATTATAGTTATGTTTTTACTGTGTTCATGTTTTTAACTTTTAAACAAGAGTTGTAAGTGAATTATGCATCACTATTACCATATTGCAGAATCTGTGACTATGTATTTATCATTACTAGTGAGATTTATGCTACCTTTTTACATTTTTATGATGTTAATTAGCATTCTTTTACTTCTATTCAAAGAACTTCCTTTAGCATTTCTTGTAAGGCATGAGTAATGAACTCCCTCAGCTTTTGTTTGTTTGAAAAAGTCTTCATCTCTCCTTCATTTCTGAAGGACAGCTTTGCCAGGGATAGTTTACAGCTTCTTGGTTTACAACTTCACTCTTTAGATATTTTTAATATGTTACCCATTTGCTCCTGGCCTGAAATGTTTCTGTTAGAAAAATCCGATAGTCTTATGGGGTTCCCTTCTATGTAACTTCTCTTTTTCTCTTGCTGCTTTTAAAATTCTTTCTTTGTCTTTGACTTTTGACAATTTAAATATACTCTGTCTTGGTGTAGCCCTATTGGGGTTCAACCTATTTGAAGTCCTTAGGACCTCCTATATATGGATGTCCATTTCTCCCAGCTGGTTCAGGAAGTTTTCAGCCATTTTTGCTTTAAATATACTTTCTGCCCCTTTCTTTTCCTCTTCTGTTGTTCCCATATTGTTGAATTTCTATATTGTAAATATTGGTTTTTTTATGGTATCTGTAAGTCTCATAGGTATTCTTCATTCTTTTTCATTCTTTTTTCTTTTTGCTCCTCTGACTGGATAATTTCTAATGTCCTATCCTCCAGATCATTGACTCTTTTTTTCCTGCATGGTCAAGTCTGCTTTTGAAACTCTCGAATTCTTCAGGGTAGTTACTGTATTTTTTTTACCTCTAAGATCGTATGTTTGTTTTTTGATGGTTTCTGTTGATTTGTTGATCTTCTGATTTTGTTCATGCATTGTTTTCCTAATTTCATTTAGTCACCTGTATGTTTTTGTAGTTCATTAAACTTGTTTAAATGATTTATTCTGAATTCTTTGATAGTTCATAGATCTCCATTTCTTTAAGATCAGTTATTAGAGCATTATTAGTTTCCTTTGGTAGTATCATATTTACCTGGGTTTTCATGATTCTTGAAAATTCTGCAGATTCTGGAATCTGCACATTTAAGTAATTGGATTCCTCTTCCAGACTTGAGAGTTTTGCTTTGGCAGAGACTGACTTTCACCAGTCAGCTCAGTTTGGGTTTCTGGGTGTGTCTGCTGGTAATGTCCTTCGGCAATGAGGCCTACTATTATGGTCTATTTTAGGGAGAGGCAACAGCTCAAGCTCTGAAGTTGGGTGTGGGTGGGAGGGAAGAGTGTGCTACTGGCTGAGAATAGTTAGATGGGACTACTAACTTGGTTCCCTATCCAAGCAAGACTGTAGGATGGGCGCTGCAGTTGCCTGGATTCTCTGGTCAGGCCTACTAGATGGTCAGGACTGGGTACCATATTCTGTTCTAGATGGGATAGGAATTAGCTTCCTACCCTGGTGTGACAGCAGGACAGGACCCAGGGCTTGTATGGCTCTTTGTTTGGAGATCTGCATCAGACCAGAGTGTGCACTGAATATCCTGGTCAAGTGAGACCACTGGTTTTGCTGTACAGACAAGAAAGACATGGGCTAATCTCTCTGTTCAAGTGCCACTGTAAGCAGGGCTTGTTGGATTAGCTATGCAGTTTCCTGTGCGCTTTAGTTAGGTTCCATGGTCAGGCAGACTGGAGGCTGTATTCATTAATGAGTGGGGCTACAAATTACTTTCCCTGCCTAGGCACAGTGGGAAAAGCAGCTCTAAGGCTGGTAAAGCTCTGTGTTGTCTTAACTCAAGCACATCTATGCTCCAAATCCTTTGGCAGAACAGGTCCACTGGCTTTGCTCTGCAAACTGTCAGTTCTACCTGCTCTTATCTTGTCTCAAGCACCACTGTGCTGCAGTTTGCAGGTATTCTCACCAGCTCTTTATGTGCCATAGCTAGTGGATGGAGCATCTCAGCTCCCTTGCCTGGGTAGGAAAGGGAGAGGCCCTTCCAGGCAACTCTCAATTTCCCCAACATTTGGGAGAAAGCCAGGAGTTACCCTCAGCATGATGAATTAATCCCTCTGCCTATTCTGAGCGTGATCAGCTCTGCCTGCCCATGTCGACTTGAGCATTGCTGGGCTACACAGCTTCCAGGTTTTCTTGCCAGCCCCTCTGGTCAGATGTGGTAGGGAGACAGTACATGAGGCTATGACTCAGCTCCTCTCCTGGACCTGCGCAAACCATGCTCCAGGGCTGGCAAAACTCTTCATTGGGGGGTCGGAATCAAGTAGTTCTATACCCCACTGAGTTCCCTGGTCAGAATATACCACTGACTTTGTTCTGCAGATGAGCAAAGCTGCTGGTTGTGATTACTAGTCGAGCACTGCCTGTATAAACTTGGTCTGCCAAGATCTGCATGCTAGTTGTTATAAGCCCCTCATCTCTTCTCTGTCACAATCAGATTCCCAGTGATTGAGCCCTGAAGATTCCACTACAGACTACATGGGGTAGGATCAGAGTAGTGGCTCCCACAGAGTGATCCACAATGCTAGAGGGAGGGCTGGTTGTCCCCCTGGGTTCTCTTTTCCCTCTGGAGGAGCTGGAGGTGTAGGAGAGACCTCTCGGCATGGTGCTGTGTGGCCTAGGGGAGGGGCGATGCATCCAATGTGTAGCTGCCTTTCTTACCCTTCTAATGCAGTCTGTCTTGGTCTCCGTGGTTGGGGGGACCAGAGATTGCTTTAGCTTCATCCCCATGTACTAGGATTCTCTCAGTGGTGTCTTGTTATTGGATAGTTGTTAGTTGTTCTTCTCAAGAGGGGGAGGGAAGTCAAGAATAACCTATGTCAACGTCTTGGTGATATCATCCCCCTAAAGTTTTTCTAGCTCCATGACATAAACTCAATTCCAGGGGAGAAGGAGAAAACAGACTTAAAACATTCTTTATTCCACTCTTCTGTAAACTGCTTGAAAGTACGGAAAGTCTTATTCATAGTTCTTGACATAGTGTCCTACACTTAGTAGGTACTAAGTAAATGCTAGATGAAGGAATGAAAGAATTAATTAATGAAATGGGGAATGCTCTGGCCTGACTGAATGTAATTAGCCATAGGGCATGAGAAAGAACAATCTCCCTGAACCAGTCTACAAGAACAATTTAGGACTCTGCCCTGAAGATTCAAGATCTGCCTTTCTAATAGAAGGAACATAAAAGAGATTAACCTTTCTGCTATGTGACTACAGGCCAGTTGGTACAGCTTCCCTTATATCACTGCCACAGAAGAACAGAGATAATGAAAAACCCTCACCAAGTTATATGTGTATTTTAGAGGACTGATTAAATTAAGACCCCATTAAATAATCTTTTACCACCACCAGGGTCTCTGTATTATGCTATCAATCCAAAGAGAACCCATAGAAACTGCAAATTATAGAGAGAGCTCTCTTTGAACCTATAGTAACTTTAAAAGGGGGGTGGAGAAAAGAAACCTTGGAAAAGTGGCTTTCTGACAATTTTGTGTGGGAGAAAAAAATGACAAAAATGCAAAAATATGGCTATCTTCCATATTTTCTGCAGCTTAAGAATAAAACTTTATACCCCTCATTTCAAAATGTTAATTCCTATCTTCTTTAGTTACTGAGGGAACCATTTTTCTATTTTGAGACTTTGAAGAATTAAAAGGTCACTAAATTTTTTGGTAACAGAAAATCCCAAGAAATAGTTTAATTTTAAGAACTAAGGATTCAATTATGATGAATAACCCATATTTTTATTTTTTGCTGTGACAATTTAAAGAATAATTCTACAATAGTCAATTGCTCACAATCACATCAGTTCAACCAGGAATTAGTCTCTTTTCCTTTCCAAGTTGTGATTGTCTCACAGCTAGCAACACACAAATGAAGTTAATATCCTAGTCCTGTTGATGTCATTCTTGGTTTTCTTGTCAACTGTCATGAGAAATTTTGTCATTAGGCAGGTTGGTAGATGCCTACTGCCAAGTCCTCTTGCCTCATTAGACCAATTTCATAAGCCTTTCTGAATCTATTTGGTAGGAATGGAATCCAGACATCCATGTCTGAAATTAAATTCTCCCAGCAGTTACACCCCAAACATCTCTTTGCTTTCCATTTTTTTCTTGGCTGTGATATGAGTCAAGTTGGATAGGATGAAAATGGATTGCTCAGCTTTTAAACTTGCCATTTTCCATGGAACTACGCATATGGTCTCCTCAATTTGAATTCCTGGGAGCAGGATTCAGTCCCTGATCCTGCCTAAGCTCACTGTCAATAGCTTGACAAGGGAGAAAATGCCCCCCCCCTTTTTTTTGCTAATACACCTTTGATGTACACTGTATCTAGATCCACTTACAAGTAGTTGCTATGTCAGTCCTTTGACTGCCCTTGCAAATCAATCAAAGGATCTACCATTTCTGTGTAACAAAATAAATGATTTCTTAGTGCAGACCGACATTTCCACAATAAAAGATCCTCTACAAGCATGCATTTTGTAAATCAAAAGTATGGTAAATACAACATACACAGAGTGTGCTTTTCTTCCAATGACCAAATAAGTGAGGATTATTCATTTGTTTGCATATTTACACTTACATTTTTGTTTGGGGGCATGTCAAGTAAGAGATTAGAAGGCAATTTTCACACAAAGCCCCAAAGAAACATGATGTTATTCTGTGGAAGTTATGTGATTGTTCTTCATAGTCTTTTCCTTTCAATTGGCATTTAGAGAACTAGCCACACAAGCTGCTCCGTCCCTTCCTGCATGATACCATTTCTTCCTGTTCTCCTTATCTGTACCTGCGAGGATGCACAGCTTTCTCTTTTTTTCTTTCTTGTGGGTTTGTGCAGTTTCTTGATGTTTGTGACAGGCCACGATAGGGGAAGCTTTTATCACCGTGGGGTTTGGAGGCCTCAGTAAATTGAAAATTGCAAATGAAATCCACTGGGCTTGAATTCATCAGCTATTATGTCAGATGACCTTTGGCAGCTGCTGATAAAAATGAGAGAATGTTAGCTCTGATCCAATTTTCAGCACTAACCATTCCTTTTCAAATCCATTCACAGTCAGGCAGCAGACACATGGGAAGTGAAAATGATAGGGTTTCAAGAGAACGGCATTGTGTTGCAGATTAAGATTTTCTCCCCCTATTTCTAGAGGTCGGCCCCCAGGCCCCTGTCTGGTATCTACCTATTGTCCAATCAGTTTCAATATCTGCTTCAGAGGACATGTTAGCCATCCTTACAGATAAGTGCTTACAGGAGAGAATGTTGGACTTAATAGTTTTGCTTAGGAGGCATCAAGGGTCGCAGTGTAGCAATATTGACTGGCACGTGTTAGTTTAATCTAACATTCTAAGGAATGTGACACTAGATTCTTTTAGAGTTGTTGATCTCTAGGTGATTTTTGTTACCAGCTCTGGTTCTATAAAATTTATTTTTTGCACAACTATTTATATTCATGAGTCCAGACATATTCTAAAATGTCTATCAAAGCCAAGCAAAGGCAGCCTAAGCTTGTCTAAATAATGTACGGATGCCAAAATTATGAAACTGGGAACCAAATGACTTGTATGTATTCTGTTCTTGCAATCCAGTTAAACATAAATGCCATCAATAGTATTTCAAGAGCTAGATTATCCTGAAATAAATGAGTTTCTACCGACTGGTAGGTTCCTCAATAAAAGTAATAGATTTTTATCATGCAGGTGGGGAAAATTAAACTTGTTATTTTCCACTGAGGTAGCATGAACCAGCAAAATAACACAATAGATGGTTGAGTCATCAGCATGATTTCCCCACCTATGAAACACAGGAGACTTCTGAAAATAAAGAAAACTGAAATTTATTATTTTTCCCTCATTTGACTATTCCAAAAAGAAAAATAATTTCTTAAGGAACAGTCCAAACAAATGTGAAGTCAAAAAGTGTCAGATAATTGAAACCCACATATCACTATAAGCATTTTTTAAAAAATCTAATTAACTGAAAAATATTAAATCTGTATTTATATAGGTTTTCTTAATACACAGACTCTTACTTTCATGTTTTCCCTTGACACTCTTTTGGTTGACATTATATGAAAATAAGTGTTTATACGTTAATAGTGTTGCAAGATGGCTTAGATGGCTCTTCTAAATGCCAATCTTTGGAGGAAGAATATGGTTCTATAAGCTTCCTCATTAGAAAAACAAAGTAAGTGTATATGTATCTATAGAATGTATATTATCCATTTACTATATCTTACTTTTAAAGATTTTTATTTATTTATTTGACAGAGAGAGACACAGCGAGAGAGGGAACACAAGCAGGGGGAGTGGGAGAGGGAGAAGCAGGCTTCCCGCGGAGCAGGGAGCCCGATGCGGGGCTCGATCCCAGGACCCTGGGATCATGACCTGAGCCGAAGGCAGACGCTTAACGACTGAGCCACCCAGGCGCCCCTACTATATCTTACTTTTAAAAAGTAATTATTTATGTTAAGAAAGAAAAAAAGAAGAAGAATATAGCAGGAGGGGAAGAATGAAGGGGGGGAAATTGGAGGGGGAGAAGAACCATGAGAGAGGATGGACTCTGAAAAACAAACTGAGGGTTCTAGAGGGGAGGGGGTTGGGAGGATGGGTTAGCCTGGTGATGGGTATTGAGGAGGGCACATTCTGCATGGAGCACTGGGTGTTATGCACAAACAATGAATCATGGAACACTATATCTAAAACTAATGATGTAATGTATGGGGATTAACATAACAATAAAAAAAATTAAAAAAAAAAAAAAAAAAAAAAGTAATTATTTAAAGTTAGTATCTCACTGTTTCTCCTGCCATCTTTTCCTGGTATTCTTAATTCCTTTTAAGCGAACAGTTATTTGCTGTCTAATGAGCATGTATAAATAAAATACCTAATGATGGTGTCCAAAAATAAAATGCCCATTAAAAGTCAATTATTATTGGGAAGGCTGGGTGGCTCAGTCAGTTAAGCATCTGCCTTCAGCTCAGGTCATGATCCCAGGGTCCTGGGATCGAGCCCCGCATCGGGCTCCCTATTCAGTGGGAAGCCTGCTTCTCCCTCTCCCTCTGCCTGCCGCTCCCCCTGCTTGTGCTCTCTCTCTCTCTGCCAATTAAATGAATAAAATCTTTTTAAAAAATCAATTATTATTGAATATTTTAAAGGACTAAAAGTCAAGTTGTAAGCAATGATTGAATCTAAAATTAGGTGGAATCACCCAACCAAAAGATAGGAATTCGGTATATTCGGGACTGCCTTTGGTTTCCTCAGATAATTGATTTTCTAGATTTCTTTTAAACCAATGAAGGCATACATTTTGGACGCTCATAGATATAAAAAACCTTGATACATGGTTTCTTGGCCCAACACACTGCTATCCATTTGGACCCAGGGAAGTGATGACCTGAATGATTCTGTAAAACAGCACTACAACTTTCTGTGGTTTAGCCAAACTACCCTTCAGACAGAGCAGAAAACAGCTCCTATCTAAAGGCTGAAGTCTGTACCTTCACAAGTTTATCAATGACTACAGTCACATATCGCCCAGTTCATCCTATTCATGTTTTTCTGAGTTATAGCTCCCTCAAACCTCTACCTGCCTTTAGGTTTTGCAGTGGATACTGCCACTACTTCCAAAAAAGAAGCAAATCATTTAACAATGAGCATGTTCTTAGGGGACTGCAACTATGAAGGCCCACGTCATTCAGCTTAGACCCAGTCAGCTAATAGGAATCTGCCAGAAAAAACAGCAGCACCCACACTTCGCTGGGCCCTAGGGCCTGGCTTTCAGCCACTGTGATCTGCATGCTCAGATAGATGGAGCAATTAGATAGGCCTGTTAAGTCTTATGTCTTCATTATTGATTTATACTATGAACTCAGCATGATTATTGAACCAGACCAGTCAGTGAAACAAATGAGTCATTGATCTTTACATAGGCTTATATTTCCAATTTATATTTGAGGAGGAAATACATGGATATACCATTATTTCTGGTATTTTGTTCAAAGGCTTGAACAGAGATTATGATAATTCATTGTTCCTACCTCCTGACCTTTCATTGTCATTCCTTCTATAGAAACACTATCCAATAGAACTTTCTCTTATGATGGAAATGTTATATTCTATCCTGTCCAATACAGTAGCCACTAGCCACATGTGGCTATTAAGTATTTGCAATGTGTCTGTGTGACTGAGGAGCTGTATTTTTATTTTATTTTCATTTAAATTTAAATAGCCGCGTGTGGCTAGTGGCTACCATATTGGACAGTGCAACAGCTTTATAGCATGCATATGAGCTTTTCTCCTCTCTCCATGAATAGCACTTATTGAAATTCTAGCTCTTTTTCAAGACCCTGTTTAAATACTACCCCTTTTATAAAGCTGTTATAGATTCTCCCACCATTACCCTACCTGTCTCTGAATACAATTCATTGTGTACCTCTGATAAATTTCTGCCTTGCATTGTAATCATCTGCTCTACAGTAAACTACTGGAAGACAGGGATTGTGTCCACTCATTGATAGACTGTGTACAACAAATATTTGAGGAATTAAACTGAGTTGTAGGTTTTATTGGGGGGGAGGAGGATATTATTTGTTTAATACATGCTCATTAGAGAAGCACTGACACTTCACCATCCTTCTTTTCATGCCCTCTTTTTAAAATGAATTTAGGAAAAACTATTATTTCCCTCTCCTGATTAATCTGTTAGCACTGAGGTAGAAATGTAAAACAGAACTATCATATTTTCTCCTTATCTTCATAGACAACAACACAATGCTATACATATAGGAAGTACTCAGTAAATACTTTTCGAATCAATGAAATATGCTTACATTGGCTTTTAATGTTAGAAAAATTCCTTCTAGAATATTCATGTAAGTTTTTACTTAAAAAATAAACCCTAAGAACTGTTCTATACCTTGATTGTGGTACTGATTACACAACTGTATGTGCTTATCAAATCTCAGAGCTGTACACTTAGGAGGGTGAATTTTACTACATATAAATTTTTTATTTTTGTAATTTTTATTTATTTTTTTCGATAATTTATGTATTTATTTGAGAGGGAGAGAGTGAGTGGGAAGGAGAGGGAGAGAGAATCCGAAGCAGAATATGCTGAGTGCAAAGCCAACGCTGGGCTTGATCCCACGACTGCGAGATCATGACCTTAGCCAAAACCAAGAGTCCGACACTTAACTGATTGAGCTACCCAGGTGCTCCTACATGTAAGTTTTTTAAAGCTGAGTAAAAATACTGTGTACTTCAGTAATGCTTGTAATTTTAAGTAACTATTTAGCATTTGAGCACTAAATCAATGATATTTATGTGATATGTAATACTAATTGTATTCAATTGTGTCTTTCTGTGGTGCCGTATAACACCTAATTGACTTCTGAGGACTAGTGAAGTAATCTAAGACAAGTGTTCTATGATTAAAAGAGCACTAGGTGTGGAGTTAGACCTTATTTTAAAAACCCAATTCTTCCACTTACTAATTCAGAATACTGCTAATAATTACCACATTATATTATACCAGCTTATACTTGCTGAATACATGCTGTATATACTCTGTTCTCAGTACTCCACTTAGGTTAACTCAATCCTCCAACAACCCTGTAAAGTCGGTATTATTATCACCCCTTTAAAGATGAGGAAACGGGGCGCCTGGGTGGCTCAGATGGTTAAGCGTCTGCCTTCGGCTCAGGTCATGATCTCAGGTTCCTGGGATCGAGTCCCACATCGGGTTCCCTGCTCAGTGCAGAGCCTGCTTCTCTCTCTCCCTCTGCCACTCCCTCTGCTTGTGCTCTTCTGTCTATCTCTCTGTCAAATAAATAAATAAAATCTTAAAAAAAAAAAAAAAGATGAGGAAACGGATATAGAAAGATTCAGTAACTTGCCAGATGTCCCACAGAATTAAAGTGGTGCTTGGCCATCATAGGTTCTCCATATTTTTTGGTACATCTGACTTAGCATGGTAGAGTCAGGAGACAGGTTTAAGCAGCACACATAGGCTCTTACCAATCTTACCATTTCTGAACATGTATTCTCTTCAATAAAAAGAAGATAATATTTTTTCCCATCTCATAGGGAAGGATGCTCTAAGGGTCAAATGAGATACTAATACAGAGAGGTGATTACCCATTTAGTAATTGTGCTTAGTACTTGTGCTTGGTGTTTTAAGTTAAGGTTGGAGTGCCTTTTTGTGTATGTAGGAAAGACATTGATCCCAAGTATGCCTCATTTGCTGACAAGAGGTCTTCCTCACTCCCATTTTCACAATTAGTCATGACTATACTTGAAGTCAGGGAAAGGGGACAATAAAGATTTCAGCCTCCTAATACCTAATTATACAAAAAAGCCCCTTGGGCCATTTTTCCTTTGTGAAAATCTGGGAAAGAAGAAAAGGAAGAACAGATGAGAAGGGAAGGAACTGGAGGTTGAAGGAAAAAGTGGGAGAGAATCTCCTAGAACTCACTGAAAAACACAAATTAATTCAACCAACATGTAGCATTTTCCTTTGCCCTTTACCTCCTTCCATTCACTCAGCTGGGTACTGTCAGATTCACAAAACACTAGCCACTGGATGGATTCCTAATATAAAACTTTTTATAGCAGAGAAAGAGAATTATCATGTGGTTTCACTTATTTGTGGAACATAAGGAATAGCATGGAGGACATTAGGAGAAGGAAGGAAAAAATGAGGGAGGGGGGGAATTGGAGGGAGAGATGAACCATGAGAGACTATGGACTCTGAGAAACAAACAGGGTTTTAGAGGGGAGGGGGAAGGGGGGATTGGTTAGCCCGGTGATGGGTATTAAGGAGGGCACGTACTGCATGGAGCACTGGGTGTTATACGAAAACAATGGATCGTGGATCACCACATCAAAAACTAATGATGTATTGTACGGTGACTAACATAACATAATAAAATTAAAAATAAATAAATAAATAAAAATAAAACTTTTTAAAAGAGTTATTAAATACTTCAATATCAGAGCACTTAGAAATTATTTCTTGTTTCCAGAATATACATGGAATATGTGGGGGGGAGGGAATGGTTAAATGAAGTTAAATTGTTCTACCTAGTATTACTTTTTATTATTTTATTATTTATTATTTATTATTTTATTTTATTATTTATTATTTATTATTTTATTTTATAATTTTATACCTGTTCATTGTCTATGAACAAATTAATGGGATCACATGTCCATGCACTTAAGTTCATCAGTTTATAAATACCCAAAATTATTTCCAAACAGATTTATGACTACAGATCAAACTTTACTAATTAAGACCATCTACCAACGTATTGTACTCATTTCCTTTTCATAAAAGCAGTCATTCAGATGAATAAGAGCCAGTGGCTTTAAGGAATTCAGGTTAGGTGGAGACCTTAAAGAAATGTAGCTGATTATAGTAAAATATAAAATACTGTGCTTCTTCACACTTCTTGTAAATGCAGCCTCCTGAGGATATATAATATTTACTTTTTTTAAAAGTGGGGTAAGGATAGAAGTATTCTGAGTCAGAATAAAATTGTTTTAGTACTTTTGGTCAATGAATATTAAGTATGATTCAAGTCTAAAGCTGACATTGGCCATTCCTTTTGATTGTGATTATAATAATAGTAATTGCTTCTGTTCCTTAAGTGTTTACCCCACACAAATGTAATGCAGGGTAAATCACTCTAACTGCTACAACCAGTAAACTCCCAAGTGCCCATAATGGCTTAATTAAAAAAAAAATCTGATAGGGGTGCCTGGGTGGCTCAGTCATTAAGCGTCTGCCTTCAGCTCAGGTCATGATCCCAGGATCCTGGGATCGAGCACCGAGCACCGCACTGGGCTCCCTGCTCCTCTGGAAGCCTGCTTCTCCCTCTCCCACTCCCCCTGCTTGTGTTCCCTCTCTTGCTGTGTCTCTGTCTGTCAAATAAATAAATAAAATCTTAAAAAAAAGAGTCAGACGCTTAACCACCCAGGCTCATTTATTTAAATCTATCTCACCTATTACTCATTTATGTAAACCTATCTCATTCTTTATGAAGGATTTCAAACAGATAACAAGAGATTGGCTCACAATCAACATCAGCTTTGCTACTCATCACCCTACAACCCTCAGCAAATGATCTGCTGCTCAGGCACCCGGTAGCTGGATCTGACCCCCTTGCTCCAGCTGTCTCCTACAGAGTTCACACAGTGGCACACCTAGATCCTGTCTTACTGGCTCCAAAGTCCCTTCATTTCAACTTCCAGGTCCCAGATAACCAGATCTCCTACATCACAATCTGTTCTAAGGAATCCTTGATCAAACTCCCTTTTACAGAGCCTCTTGGGGAAGAAATAAGGAAAACAATATATGGTGATGGTCAGTATTTTTAAGGAAGTCATACCAATTTCCATGTTCATATCCCTCAGAAAAAAAATTCACATTGAATTCATGGGAAGGACAATGCTTGCAACCCTTTTTATGGGAATATTTGTCCAAAAGTTTCCCCACTTTTTGTTTAATGTTGAAACCAAAGAACTATATGGGATCTATCCAATAAGTTCCTCCAGTGAAACAATGGATGTCATTATTGTCAATCAAACATTGCCAGAGTGCCGCCCCATGTCTTTGAAGCAAATACCCAGATTACTTACAGTCTAGAGAATATACATATGCTTAGACTTATGAAAAAGAAGAAAATAGGGGCCTGAAACTAATATTTGATGTCTGAATTATATATACTAATTAGTTTTTTGACTGAGTGATTTATTCAGATTTTCCCATCTTAAGAATTCTAACACCCTAAAACACAGATTAACTTTTCTGATAATAATCTGCTCCCTCAGCTTCCCCTAAATAACATTGCCCCAGTTTTTAAATATTTTTTATTGTGGTAAAATATATATAACATAAAATTTGCAGTTTTAACTATTTTTAAATGTATAATTTGTTGACATTAATTACATTTACAATTTTGTATAACCATCACTACTGTCTATTTCCAAAACTTTTTCATAACCCCAACTAGAACCTCTACCCATTAAGCACTAACTCCCTATTTTCCCCTCTTGCTCTCCCCCAGCCCTTTGTAACTTTTATTCTGCTTCCTGTCTCTACAAATTTGCCTATTCTAGGTATTTCTTATAAGTGGAATCATACAATATTTGTACTTTTATGTCTAGTTTATTACACTCAGCATAATGTTTTCAAGGTTCACCCATTTTGTAGTATGTATCAGAACTTTATTCCTCTTTATGACCAAATAATATTCCATTGAATGTATATACCATATTTTGTTTATCCATTCATCTGTTGATGGAGACTTGGGTTGTTTCAACCATTTGGCTATTGTTAAAAATACTGCAATGCATACAAGTATCTGTTTGAATCCTGTTTTCAATTCTTTGGGTATATAACTGGATACCTAGGAGTTGAATTGCTGTGTGTGATATGGTTTAGCTTTTTGAGGAACCTGGTTTCCACAGGTTCTGCACTAATTTACATTCTTTCCAGCAGTGTATTAGGGTTCAAATTTCTTTTGTGTGAGGCCTCCGACTTTGTTCTTCCTTTCCCAGATTGTTTTTGCTATTCTGGGTCCCTTGCAATACCATATGAATTTGAGAATTGGCTTTCCCATTTCTGGGGAAGAAAAGGCTGTTAGAATTTTTATGGGAATGGCATTGAATCTGTAAGTAGTTTTGAATAGTATTGACATCTTAACAATGTTATGGCATGTCTATCCATGAACAAGGGATGTCTTTCCATTTAGTTAGCTCTTCTTTCATTTCTTCTAGCAATGTTTTGTAGTTTCAGTGTACAAGTCTTTCACTCCTTGGTTAAATTTATTGCTAGGTCTTTTATTCTTTTAGGTACTATTGTAAATGGAATCGTCTCCTTAATTTTCTTTTCAGATTGTTAATTTTTGTCATATACAAACACAACTAATTTTTGTTGGTTGATCTTGTATTCTGCAACTTGCCAAATTTGTTTATTAGCCGTGTAGTTTTCTTTTGTATTTGGGGGGGGATTTTCTATACAAAGGATCATGTCCTCTGTGAATGGAGATAGTTTTACTTTCTTTCTCTCTTTGAATTTCTTTTTTCTTGTCTAATTTCTCTGGCTAGAACTTCTAATACAATGTTGAATCACAGGGTATTCTTATTTTGTTCATGACTAAAGGGAGAAAACTTTTATTCTTTTATCACTGAGTATATTAGCCATTGATCTTTTCATTAATGCCCTTTATCATGTTGAGGAAGTTCCCTTCACTTCCTAGTTTTCTGAGGTTTTTTTTATCCAGGGAGAGTTTTGGATATCATAATATCTTGAGTGGAGAATAACTGTGACATATAACAACTCTTTGCTTAGTGTCTGGGTCTCTTGTAGTAGTGAAATTTCTACATCATTGTTTCTCTAGCAGGACCAAAATTAGGCTGAGTCAAAGGAAGAGATCACTGATTCTGTCAAGTATCTGGTATAAAATCTTTGCTGCTAGCCTGAACAGTTCTGCTTTTTTAGGTTATAATTTATGCCACTTTTGCCTATGGATCCAGACTACACATTTGTGTTGGCACTCCAACTGGGACTGAGTCTCTTGACTCACCAAAAATACTTAAGTCTCTACTCTCAGCCCTTCTCACTAGGCCCTTCCCTCCAGTTTCTACATTGATGACTTCTTCCCTCTATCCCCAGGCTATCGCCCTTGCTCAGTGTCTCATGACCCACCAAGCCTTAAGTCAGCCTCTCAGCATCCTTGTCAAACCTCCCATCCTCCTACCCAAGCTTTCTGGGCATCCCTGGTGACTTGGCTGTTATGGTCGTTTCTGACTTTGAGAGCCTATCCCCACAGTTCTCAATGTCACTCATACATCACCACTTCCTACTCTCTCTTCTGGGCTGATCCAAGGGTAAACCTCAGCTTTCTTCGATTTCCACTAAAATGCCAATCACACAAGGTATGCGTGTGGAGTGAACTACGCTGAAGCTTTGGAGAAATGGTTTGGGTTCATAACCCAGTAATATAACAAAACAGAATATCAGATTTCACTATTCTTAAAAAATCTGCTCAGCCATTTGTGTTGATTGGAGGTCTAGTTTCCTATCATGTTGCATATCCCCCTCTTACTTTCACTCCACTGCTCGCTTTATTATGTAAAGCAGTTCAGTTCTTTTTAGTCTATTCTAAACTAGGTTCTGGTGTCCCATTGCATATCAACAGACTCATTCTTGTGGTGGGTCTCACCCTTCCTTCTTTCCTCCACCAAAAAGGAAAAGAATAGCATAGAGATGTTTTGCTCTCCTCATACGAATTAGGCCACCTCTCTTACAAATGGAAAAGGCTACAGTCAGTTTGAGTTTTAAATAATAGGGTTTCTCTCTCACACACATATACAGATGCATATAAATAATACACTTTAAATACTTAAATACTTTTATGTTAAAAGATAGGATATCATATATAGTACCCTAATCCCACAATTCCCAAACTGTGTGCAAAGGTATCCCAGAGTGCTATAGTGAACTCACAGGGAGTACTGTAGGATATTTTATATTTTTTAAGGAAATACAGACACTGTGCAAACAACCAGCTCTAGGTGATCTGTAGCTTCAACATTAGATTGTTCTACATTCCATTTGGTGATCTCAGATCTTTGCAAAGCTGAGTGTTCTTTGATAAAAAGCAAGTACCATACTAAAATTAATGTGGAACAGGAAATAAGAAAAGTGAGAACCCCATTACTATTTAACATAGTACTGGAAGTCTTAGCCTCAGCAATCAGACAACAAAGAGAAATAAAAGGCATCCAAATTGGCAAGGAAGAAATCAAACTTTCACTATTTGCAGATGACATGATACTCTATGTAGAAAACCCTGAAGATTCCACCAAAAAATTGCTAGAACTCATACATGACTTGAGCAAAGTCGTAGGATATAAAATCAATGTGCAGAAATATTTTGCATTTCTATACACCAATAATGAAGTAGCAGAAAAAGAAATCAAGGAATCGATCCCATTTGCAATGCACCAAAAACAATAAGATACCTAGGAATAAATCTAACTAAAGAAGTAAAAGATCTATACCCTGAAAACTATAGAACACTTATGAAAGAAATTGAAGAGGACACAAAGAAATGGAATAACGTTCGATGCTCATGGATTGGAAGAACAAATATTGTTAAAATGTCTATGCTACCTAGAGCAATCTATACATTCAATGCAATCCCTATCAAAATACTATCAACTTTTTTCACAGAGCTGCAAGAAATATAAAATTTGTATGGAACCAGAAAAGACCCCGAATAGTCAAAGGAATGTTGAAAAAGAAAACCAAAGCTGGTAGCCTCACAATTCCAGACTTTAAGCTATGTTACAAAGCTGTAATCATCAAGACAATATGGTACTGGCACAAAAACAGACACATAGATCAATGGAACAGAATAGAGAACCCAGAAATGGACCCTCAGCTCTGTGGTCAACTAATCTTTGACAAAGCAGTAAAGAATATCCAATGGAAAAAAAGACAGTCTCTTCAACAAATGATGTTGGGACAGCAACACACAGAAGAATAGAACTGGACCACTTTCTTACACCATACACGAAAATAAATTCAAAATGAAACAAAGACCTTAATGTGAGATAGGGTTTCAAAATCCTAGAGGAGAACACAGGCAGAAACCTCTTCGACCTCAGCCATAGCAACTTCTTACTAGATATATCGCCACAGGCAAGGGAAACAAGCAAAAATGAACTAATGGAACTCCATCAAGATAAAAAGCTTCTGCACAGCAAAGGAAACAATCAACAAAACCAAGAAGCAGCCATGGGAGAAGATATTTGCAAACAACATATCTGATAAAGGGTTAATATCCAGAATATACAAAGAACTTATCAAACTCAACACCCAAAAAAACAAATAACCCAGTTAAGAAATGAGCGGAAGACATGAATAGACACTTTTCCAAAAAAGACATCCAGATGACTAACAGACACATGAAAAGATGCTCAACCTCACTCATCATCAGGGAAATACAAATCAAAACCATGATGAGATACCATCTCATACCTGTCAGAATGGCTAAAATTAACAACACAAGAAACAACAGGTGTTGGCGAAGATGCGGAGAAAGGAGAACCCTCTTGCACTGTTTTTGGGAATGCAAGCTGGTGCAGCCACTCTGGAGAACAGTATGGAGGTTCCTCAAAATGTTAAAAATAGAACTACCCTATGATCCAGCAATTTCACTACTAGGTTAAGGATGCAAAAATATTGGTTCAAAGGATACATGCACCCTGATGTTTAAGCAGCATTATCAACAATAGCCAAACTATGGGGAGAGTGCAAATGTCCATTGACTGATGAATGGATAAAGAAGATGTGGTATATATACACAATGGAATATTACTCAGTGATCAAAAAGAATGTAATCTTGCCGTTTGCAACGACATGGTTGGAGCTAGAGCATATTATGCTAAGTGAAATAAGTCAGTCAGAGAAAGACAAATATCTCATGATCTCACTCGTGTGGAATTTAAGAAAGAAAACAGATGAACGTATGGGAAGGGGAAAAAGAAAAAAAGGAGAGCGGGAAATGAGCCATAAGAGACTCTTAACGATAGAGAACAAACTGAGGGTTGATGGAGGGAGGTGGGTGGAGCATGGCCTAGATGAGTGATGGATATTAAGGAGGGCACTTGTTATGATGAGCACTGTGGGTTGTGTGTAAGTGATGAATTACTGAATTCTGCTCCAGAAACCAATATTGCACTGTATGTTAACTACCTAAATTTTAAATTAAAATAATAAAAATAATTAAAAAAGAGAAGTGAGACCAATCTGATTCCAAGGATTGAGGAGTTTTGCAGGAGCCAACATGTGCACACATCCCATTAGTAAGTAATTGTGATTATTTAGGAATAAAACAAAAATATCTTTTCTTTCAACTTGTGTGTGTTATTTTTGCAAAGGCTACTAAGTTGTTAAGACATAAATATTTATTAAGTTCTTTGGACCCTTACTGCCTAATAAATTAAACTATTAAATATTTCCTTTGGCTTAGGAGCACTGTGAAAAAAATACCAAGAACTCTGCCCTACTCTTTTATATATGTATGTATCACTTTAAAACCCCATATTTAATATTATGAAAAGGTAACTAGAGTAAATAATACAAACATCCAGAGAAATTATTACTATTAAAAGCAGTAATTACTGAGAACACGATTGTAATTAATATCACCTTCTTTTTAATGTAAATACCTGAAAAACTTTAAAAGGTATAATATAACTGTAAATCAGGAAAGTCCCAGGAGAAAGTCTAACACTGATTAATGCAACTGTTTTAAAAAAAAAAGATACTCTGGTTAGTTAAACATTTCTCATTAGCTGAATGTTAACGAAAAATCCTTTTTCAACTCTTTCTGAAAACTTACTCAGAAATATGTTGGCCATTCTTCTGTCTTGGTGCATACAACTTGCTAAATATAATTAAATCTTCTTTTGGTGAGTGAGTAACTTAATGAGAGGTTAAATCACCTGCCCAGAGTTACAAACCGCAAGCGGCAAAACCAGCATCTGAAACTAGACGTCTAGTTCATGCTCCAAGCACTTGAGCAATTGATGGGGTTCAATAAGTTTAGGAAATATTGCATGTTGTATTTCACCTGAGAGACTCAATGTCCCCTGGCATATTAAAGACTGAGAAATTGTGCAAGAAAGAAGTTTTTAAATTTAGTTTAACTCTGCGTTTCCAAATTCATTGACCCCAACATCCATTTTTCACCTAACAGTTATGCTGTACTGTGTAAGGGTGTGAGCTCAGGCGTCAGAGTGCTGGCTTCAAATTCCAGTTCCACTGCTTAGCCAGGTCACGCCACTTCTCGAATCCTCACTTTCCTCATCCATAAAATGGAAATAATGCTAATACCACTTGTGAGCACTGGATAAGAAAATGCATGTAAAGCACATACTAAGTGCTTAGCAAATTTAGCTAAAATTTTTGTTTTAGCATTCCTCAAAATTAGTGTTTGTACAACATAATTGAAAATGCCATTGTAAATGTTCGGACAAAAGCATAAAAATGCATACCCAAAGTAATTATTGCAGGTCTCTCACATGCCACTGAGAACATGAATTTTATTTTAAGGCTCTCAGGTAGCACATGTTTGTGAGAAAGATTATTTGCAATCCTGGGAAAGTCTGGAGTTTTCATTCAGGAATGAAGGACAGGATAGTATTGTGGCCATTGCTGGTATCTGCTGATGTCTCTCTAGATGTCTGTAGGCACACAGATGGTCCACAGGAGGATAAAGGGAAAGCTGGTTGCTCAAAGGCAGATAAAGAAAAGGCAGAGAGAGAAGGGAGCATTGACCAGTACTGCTCCTCTTACCGCAGTGAGTGGAAAAAGAATATCTTTCCATTAATTTTACCCCTTTCCTCAACTCACAAAGGGGAAAGATGCTTTTCGTAGTGGTTACTGTTCCCAGAGAAAAATAAATCATGTTCTCTTTCTTTGAAACAGAAAGTGGAGAATTATGTAGAGAAAATACCAGTTGGTTTTCTTCTAAAATCTATGGTTAGGTGAAATCATAAAAGAAGATAATACAGAGTTGGGGCGCCTGGGTGGCTCAGTCGTTGGGTGTCTGCCTTTGGCTCGGGTCGTGATCTCAGGGTCCTGGGATCGGGCCCCGCATCGGGCTCCCTGCTCAGTGGGAAGCCTGCTTCTCCCTCTCCCACTCCCCCTGCTTGTGTTCCCTCTCTCGCTGTGTCTCTCTCTGTCAAATAAATAAAATCTTTAAAAAAAAAAAAAGATAATACAGAGTAAATGCAGCAGGCTTCATTTAGTGAATTAGAAAATTCCTAAGGAGGTATCAGACAACTAATATTGCCGTTTTCTATGTGTTTGTGTAGCTATTACTTTTCTTTTCTTTCTTTCTTTCTTTCTTTCTTTCTTTCTTTCTTTCTTTCTTTCTTTCTTTCTTTCTTTTTAGAGAGAGCACGAGCTGGGGGTGGAGGAGAGGGGCAGAGGGAGAGGGAGAAAGAGAATCTCAAGTAGGATCCACACCCAATGCAGAGCCCAACATGGGGCTCTATCTCACAACCCTGAGATCATGAACTGAGCTGAAATCAAGAGTCGGATGCTTAACCTACTGAGCCACCCAGGCACCCCTGTATAGCTGTTACTTTTCTATAAAGCCAAGTTTTTTATATATTATTGAAGAACTTTACCTAAACATCACTTTGATGTAGTCAATAACAATTTCATCACATTTATACAATGGAAAAATAGAAGATTTTATTAATATTAAAGTACGTTTGGAAAACAGTTACATCCAACTCTAATACTGAATAGATTTTTTTGTCAAAAAAAAAAGGAACGAAATATTATGTTTTCTATAGTG
Source organism: Phoca vitulina (assembly GCF_004348235.1). Taxonomy (NCBI): domain Eukaryota; kingdom Metazoa; phylum Chordata; class Mammalia; order Carnivora; family Phocidae; genus Phoca; species Phoca vitulina. The sequence continues at coordinate 61,335,341 of NW_022589711.1, read as the reverse complement.
TACCTTGGCCACATGCTTTTCTATGATTAAGCTGTCTCTTCCATGCATTGCTCACACAATTTATACCTGGATAGTTTTGTATGGCTCATCAAGAAATCTTTATGCAACACAGCATTACATAAGTAGGCTGCCTGATATATTATTCCTTGTTGTAAAAATGTTTATCTTTCCTGAATGCAATGATGAGCATTTGATTCATTTGTTCATGTCTCTCTGAGGATGATTTATCAATGTCAATGATACTTAGAGATCTGAGAGTAATTAATGTTGCTTCAAGTAAAGTTAATATGGCAGCCCCACTGAAGGTATCCAGGGAAAACATTGCTTCTTGTCTGTTTAAGGTCGCTTATTTTGTGACTAAAACTCCACCAAGTCAACCTCAAGAGCTTATTGTACTTTTGTGGACAAATTGAAGAAAAAGATGGAGCACCCACAAAAAAACATTTCCCCAGTTCACATGTTCCATTTATGCAAAATTAGTGAGGAGAGCCAAGATAAGCCATGTAAGCCTGACCTCCTGCTTATTCTTTCCTCTTGAAGCATGAAGTATAAGTTTAATGTTTTATTTTGACACTACAGAACTTTAAATTAGAAGTATTATTTGTTGTGCAAATTAAAATATGTGATTTGAACTATGACATGTTTCTGAATTCATCAAAATCATCAGATATTATGCCATCCTTTGATAATTCTCCCTTTGATCAGATGAATCTCAAAACTTTGCTCTTGTAAAGTAGCTGCAGAAAAAAAAAGCAACTCTTCCAGCAGGTTCTGTCTGGCTGCCCGCCCCACTCATGTGAGGGAGAGGATACGCAGGCAGTGGGTAAAGAAGCTTCTCCTGGAAGGCCTGGGAAGTATTAAACGGTGCTAGTGCCAAGTACAACCTCACATAAGCAGAAATTGGAATTTGATGAGATCACAAGGTGAGAAGACAGTGCTCGCATTGATTTTTCCCCCCCAGGAAGTTGGTGTCACGTGCAGACTTCCATGGAAGTATATTGATACCTATTCAGTTCTCATTGAAAAAAAAAAGTGAGCTTATTGGATTCTTCCGACTAGTAGGAGATTTTTTGGTGTTCACTTTGCTAGGGCTGAAGAGACGTGAGCAATTGCTTTCACTCTCCCAAAAGATCAGTACACTTTATTTCTTTTGTCCTCTTTTCTTTCCTTCTTTCCTTCTTCCTTCTTTTGTTCCTTCTTTCCCTTTCTCTCTTTCTTTCTCTGCTGTGTGCTTCAAATTGCTTATGCTTTAAACATTCTCAAGGTATTTCTGGATTAAGGAAAGCTGGCTCTATGCAGAAATCAAAATATATCATTCTGAATTTCCAAAGCAATGGCATTTATCTATAGGCAAATACACAGAAGTCAGGTTTCTTTGACACTTAAAATATTAAGGGATAAGACATTCAAATAGCATAAAGGACTCCTGTGGCACTGCGTTATTACGGCATATTAATACAGAAGTCTTCAGAGTCTTCATTTCCTTGAGCAGCCCCTGTGAAAATTCATGCCAGAGAATGGGAAAGAAGGTTGGCAGCCAGAGAACTAGATGCCAAATGGCTCCTCACTGGCAGTGGCATCTGGATGGGAGGTTGGCCTGCCTGCGGGACTCTTGGCCAACAGCACTGTTGTCTATACAGACGGCTGTGTATCTGCTCAAGAGTCCAACAACTGTGTGTGTGTATTTTGGTAAGCTATTATTTCTGGGCCAAAGATTTCCGTGGCATTTTTGCATCTGTTGGCAACGATTCTGTATTCAGTGCCTCCCCCATTCTCACCCACTGCTACATTGTAGTTTTCTGATCAAAATCATTGCATATAAGTGGAAATGCATTAAGAGGAGAAATCTGAAGATTTTTTTTTAATCCCACAAAGCATATATAGGTATGGCATTGACATTACTCTGAATGGACTGTCTTCCTTTCTACAAGCCGTGAAAAGTGGGAAAATTCCAGTCTCAATGCAAAAATTTCCTTGATCCTTATAGGATTTAGATAGAACCTAATTATAGAACTATCAGAAATTACTTTAATCATCAGAAATACAATGGACCATTAAGAAATTTAAAGTCAAATTACTCTTTCAGTGTTTCCAGAGAAACAAAATTATTTTATAATTTTATGAACTGTAGTCGCTGCAGTATGATACCGAAAATTACCACACATCCAATCAACTAGCTTGTGAAAGTCCTGCTTTATTGTGCAAGGCTATAGGCTCTCAATCTTTTAAGATTCCGTTACCCCAAAGTAATTTGCTTTGAGGGTACTCCCACGTTAATGTAATTCAACCAACACCTATCAGATGGACCATTTATACAAAATCTGGGGAATACAGAGCCAAATAAGATAACTGCCCCCCAAATTTTATAATGTTTTCACTTTTTTGATGAAGAAAATTGGGAACAAACTTTTAAACAAGTTATAGAAACACCAGGAAAAAGAAATAAAAGCCAAATGGAGGTCCAGATTACCATATGGCATATGCCAAGAGTGGGGCAATAAAGAAATAAACCCATTTTTATACATATTTTACAGAAACATTCCAGTTGAGCTTAGCGTTTTAAAGCCTGAAGGGTTTGTGGAAGTCCTATAATCTGAAATCCTTCTATTTTTGATAAGGAAACTGATGGCCAGAGAGAAGAAGTAATTTGATCATGGTCACACAGTAATTAGTATGAGGAGACAGATCTTGTTCTCTCAATGCTACTCCTAGTAATTTTAGAGTTGTGACATATTTAAAATGAAATTTGCAGGGAAATCCTTTAAAATGATATGGCATAATTTGTAAGATAATAATAAACAGTGAACCAAGATTAGGGAATTGCTATGTGATGAAAATGAGAGGTGGAATGAAGTTACCGCCATTATTGGCAATTCTCTTTGGCTAGAGTGGCTAGGGCAGGACTCCCAGAAAGATTACTCAGAATCAGCCTGTAGACGTTGCAGTTGATTGCACAAGGGGCATCTGCTACTTTTCTCTCTCCCTATGGCCATCTCTATGGAGAAAGCAGGTATGTACCGAAGTTTATAGATGATCACAACATTACCTCTATCCTCTAAGTGATCATAGTGTCATAAAAAATGACCCCCAATCAGATCCACCACTTAAATGTTACCGTCACTAATTTGTGACTCTGGAAGAGATTGAGGGCTCCATAGTCTGAAGTAGAGTATTACAAGTGTATAAATAGTCATATTAAGTTGAAGTTATTGTATAAAATATGGTGTTGTCTATATTGGGCACTATATTGGGTCCCTCTCCAACTTAGTAGTGAGCAAAATAATACTGTTTTCTGAGTTAGACTAGGTAATTAACATGCAATAGGTTAGAGCCGTGTTGAACTTGATAATCAACACACAAAATCCATTAAAAGAGGCTGAAGGATACTCAGACCGGAAGGACTTCTCCATAAACTAAAAAAATGAGCAGATCTGAAGGAAAAATGTGTCAATTAGAAAGGAGGTCTGCAACTACAAAAACAGAAAACAAACAAATAATCAAAGAGGGTGTATAGGCAGTGTCCATCCCATAACCATCGTAGACAAGGGTGACCTGGTCCAAGGACTATTAATCATACTTTTTTTTATTTTCTGTATTTCCTGTTGTTTTCACATCTGGGGCCTTGCTGACCCTTCCCAGGGCTAGCTAATTCCTAGAGAACAAACAACTCAAGGAGACTACACTTTTGTATGCAAACCAACCTAATCAAAGCCCATAGCCCTAACTCCCTCTTTTACTTATCTTTTACACTCTGGGCCACTGTCCATCTGCCCTAATCACTCCAGGGTTAGGTACCAGACACGAGAGATAGCCCCTAAACCCCAGAGCCTGCTGAAGTTATTAAAAGAAACCAATCCTAAACCTGTTTATCCTGCCTCTTCCGTTCCTTCCCTGGACAACCACAATAAAGGCTCTTGCACATGTTTTTCCCTTGCTTCCTCTGCCTCCTGACCAACATGATATCTCCCTCTGTGGGCCCCCTGCATGGCATGCTGCACCTCCTATTTCTAGGGATCTCTGAATATAAAAACTCCTTCCTTCATAACAGTCACTTCCATGTCTGTGTGCCTTACTATACCTGATTAAAACAAATCCCAGGTACATTTTAAAACCACTACTCTGGTGCCAGCAGCAGTGAGCTAGCAAATCTCTCTATTAGCCTCTATTTGAACAATCTAAACACGTAACTCTATCCTGCTGTTTCCTGTCCCTTCTTGTCTTTCTGCTCCAATTCGGCATCTCAAGTAGCATGTCTATAGGAACAGAAGATTCTGGGTTGGTCCCTATCATATTTCTCATTAACAATTTAATAAATTAGATTTCTAGTTTCTACATCAATCTTGTGAGCTTAGTTAATACTATGAATCCATTCCTGAAAGATCTGCTCTTGATCAGACTGACATCAGTCTTGTGAGCCTGTATAGTGAGGGTCATGGTCTACAGCCTTGCTTCTCAAAGTATGTTCCTCAAACCAGCAGCATCAGCATCACCAGGTAGCCTATTAGAAATGCTGAATCAAATCTCAGGTATTGTAGACCTGCTGTATCACATCTGTATTTTAATAAGATCCCACATTTGTATGCAAATCAAACTTTGAGAAACACTACTCTAGAGTAGGGACAAGCAAACTTTTTCTGGAAAGGACAAATAGCAAATATTTCATTTTTGCGAAATGTACAGTCTTTGTTGCAAGTACCAAACTCTTCCATCTTCATAAGAAAGGAGCCATAGACAATATGAAAACAAATAAGCATGGCTATGTTCAAAAAATTTTATGTATGGACACTGAAATTTGAATTTCATATAATTTTCAGGTCACAAAATTTTTTTAAATGTTTTTCAATCACTTAAAAACGTAAAGACCATTCCTAGCTTGCAAGGCCTTACAAAAATAAGTGGCAGGCCAGATTTTCCCACTGGCCATAGTTTTCCCACCCTTGTTCTGGGCTATGGAAAATTCAGTAGGATCAAGTTGTTCTGTGAGGTGAGGCATTCCCGGTTGACCCACCCCAAAATCCCCTGTGCCAAGTAAGACTTTTCATCTTCAAATGTCCAGAGATGGATTACTTTTTTGTTTTGAGCAAGCTTGATGAAATACCATTCAGTTTTTTTAATAATTAAAATTTTTAATTAAGACTTTATAGAAACAAGAATTCTAGAACATGGGTGTAGAAGTTAACAGAGAGTGAGCTACCTCCCTAATGGAACTGTTTCATAATCTGGAATACCAGTGTTTTAGTCAAACAGGCAATTTCCAATTTATTTTATGTGGCTGCCTGAGTCATCTGACCATGAAAAGCAATGAGGAAGTGATAAACCAATGAACCCTCCTACAACCATGCACTCATATGCAACAGGAATGATCAAAGCGCCCAAAGTGCAGACAGAAGGAGGTGTGCCTATTACCTGATTTTTAAGCCACATTTATATGTGCCAAATGGCAGGAATATTCTAGTCTCTTGATTTTCTGTCACCATTTGTGCAGCAGGATATCAACTTGGAAGCAAGCCACTATCACCAGTCAGCCTGGCCACCATCTAGTTCATCCATCAGCCATTGAAATGGTCTGACCACCTTCGATGGTTTTTTTTCCCAATGAGATAAGGCAATTGACCCTGCAATTCTAATTAGTGATATGAAGTGGGTTGGTGAATTCAGGATATCATTCTTACTGTTTGAATTATTAGGTATTTTTCTCTTTGATTGGATTAACTAAGAAAAAAAGTATTTCAATTATGATTCTTTCAGTAGTAACTTCAGATAACTCTAAAGCTCCTACATGTGATGCACTTCAATTTCCAGACATCCATTTCACAATTATTAGTTCTATAATCTGAAAGAATTTTTACTTTGTACATTAAATCTTACTACATAAATTTTTAATTTTATGTATTTATCTCCAGTTCTAAATCCTGGATATATATCAGAATGACCTGGGGAACTTTTTAAACACGCCAATGCCCATGGGGCTCCCCAAGACCAATAAAATGAGAATCTGGTGGTGAGCCCTGATATCTTTATTTAAAAAAAAAATTCTCCCAGGTTATTCCAGTATGTGGTGGTTGAAAGCAACTGCTTTGGTGATGACCAAACAAAGGTGATCTTCTTTACTATTAAACTTTGCTATTTTTTCTGAAAGTTCTATAAGACACACTTTTAAAATTTAAAAGTGAATTAGGCACACTATTAAAAGAAAAAAAAATCATTCTGACTCTTCATGAAAACTACTTCCCCAATGTTCTTAAGATAGGTATAGATAAAACTAAAGTTGTAAGCCTCCTTTATTTTTGTTTCTTTTTATCTAAATAAATTGGCTTTAGATATTGATTAAATGTGATCTAATAGGTATGTATTCCCTAATGTCCTAGAAATATGGCAGTTTTTCTAAAGATTTTATTTATTTATTTGAGAGAGACAGAGATAGCGAGAGCAGGAACACAAGCAGCGGGAGTGGGAGAGGGAGAAGCAGGCTTCCCGTGGAGCAGGAAGCCCGATGCGGGGCTTGATCCCAGGATCCTGGGATCATGACCTGAGCCGAAGGCAGACGCTGAACCGACTGTGCCACCCAGGCTCCCTGAAATAGGGCAGTTTTATTACTTCTCAACACTGTTTCAAAAACTATAATTGTACCATACTGCCTTTCTGTGTTCTTTCGTCATTTTCATTCTCCGTTAGATGATTAATATCAAAATAAATATATACTAAATTATCAAAATGTACTTGCTTTGATGTTATTTTTATTTTTGTTTTCTGTGCTTGGTGTTTTACTATTTCAGTTCTACCAAAATATGAGAGTGTGCTAAATAAACATTACACAGATCTGTCTCTACCATTACCCCAGAAGTTTCTGAAAACATTCTTATGGAGATTTGGGGGAAACAGGCTGCCTTCTAGCCTCTGCCCTACCCCATCAAGTCCCACTTTTGTGCTGCTGAAAAACAGCTAAATAACTCAGAGTAGCACGTTGGGGTATCTACTACTGAGGGACATCACTCATCTTTTCTCAGTTTTCAGTCAGGGATAAGTGAGCATTAAGTTTTGTTTTGTTCATTTTAGAGTGTGCAAAGGAAAAAAGGTAATTAGTCGTTCCTAAAACATTTTATAATGCGAAACAGAAACTGAAGGTAACTTGACTATTCAAATTTCAAGCGGTTGTGTTAATAATAATTCACTTGTTAATTATTGAGCACTATCTATGCTAGGCACTGTGCTAGGGTGCTTAGGTACACGCAAGCACTTACTACACACAAGTTATCTCATTTAATCCCCACAGTAACACTGTACCATAGGTTGAAAATGCTCCCATTTTATGTTGGGAAACTGAACAATTAGATTAAGTAACTTACCCAAACTCACACAATTAGTCAGCAGGGCCAAAGTTTGAAAGTAGATCTTTAGGATTCCAAAACGATCCTAACCATTCTCTACACAAGCCAAAACTACAGTGAAGTCAACTGGTTTCCCTTATTATGACCTAAAGGACAGAAAGAGAAAAGGAGAAAGAGAGAGAGGGAATGGGTTCTTCCCATCATTCACACTTTACTTGTCTATGCACATAATTTGACTCTTGGTTAAAAACCAATCAGCTCAAAGAGGTAGCACCTTCTGACCAATCTGTTTGTAACTGGTCAATTCAGGAAAAAGCAATCAAGCTGGCAACAGTTTTGAATCTGCCTCGGAAGATGGTCTCTTCAGTTTGGAATTGAGACACATAGTTGGGAGAATTCACACTACCAATGTTTTTAGGGGAAATATTCCGCTCTGAAAAAAAATATCAATTAAAAAATTTTTTTACATAAGTTAACACCACACACCCTAAGTGTATGTCTGTGTTTTTTAAGTTATGAACATTCCTTAATAGTGATTGTACATACATGTAAATGGGTACAATGAATAGATGTGTGTATGTGTATACATACACAGAGATTACTAGCAGGTGAGCATAAATTAAAGCAAGTGTGAATCCTGTCATTTTTTAGCCTTTTCTTCCACACCTGGTAAATTTAAACCCCTACAGGTCATTTTGTCAAAATACAATTTTGGTTCTGAAATAAAATAACAGAACAGAAACAATCTATTATAACTCACTGCCAATGTTGCCAGATAACTACAAAAAAATAGAGTGTCTCAGACAGAAATATCAATAACTTTAATGTGTACGATTTGTTAACAGGGAAGAAAACAAGCAAACTTGCTCTCCGCTGACTGTCGCTAATATTTATTCGTCCAGTGACTGTTAATCAAACCAAGTTTACAGTCCCGTACAGCACCTGTCACAGGTGCTGATCATTAATCAGCTATTACGGCAGTTTATTCTGCTGCTGACAACTCGCAATTTTCCACTGATTCAGCTAGTTTGTCAGGTGGGAATTATGGCATAGCGCATGTGACAAAACACATCACCCTTTTTTTTTTTTTTTTTTTGCATTTTCAGGCTTCTCTCTCCTGCTTTCTCCCCCTTTTTAGACAAACAATATCTGGGAACTCAGAAGTAATAAGGCGGAATGCATAATTAATTACCCAGCTTGCTCTAATTAGGGATGAATAAGTTGTGTCCCTCTCATCATCACAAATGTGGTGATGGGTAATACCAGTTTATGCTGTATTAACTGCAAATATGCAATCCTTCTGAGAGCACTTTTGTTGATGAATTTGATGAATGTGACAATAATTAGCAGAGACAGATGAGAGCTAAATTACTACTGACAATGTAATGCTATCCTGCTCGAGGGCCTGGGAACGTGGCAGGATAACATGGCAGGGACCTGGGCCTCGCTTCTAATTAATAGTCTTTTTTTTTTTCTTTTTCCTTTTTTTTCCTTTTTTTTTTTTTTTTTTGCCAGTAGGGGGAAAAAAGGAGTAACGGTAATTGTTTTCGTAAAAGGCTGCAGGGAGTTATCAGGGTAATAAAGTTAATTAGCAGAACAAACATCCTTTCACTGCCTTACCAGTCTGAGGAAAAGAGGGTAATTCAAACTGCAGAAAGATATGACGAGATGGGATGATAAGAAAAGAAATTTCACACAGGTGGCCAACAGAGAAGAATGATTTTCTCCCTTCATTTCTTTAGCTTGATGCATGGGAAGAAATTAGACAGCCCCTTTTTTCAGTTCACAGAGTTGCATGTAAAGAACTTTATTGTTATGATTTTGAATTTGGGATACAAAGTTAGCTTAGATCAATTCCACTGTTTATTTCTTCCTTTCCCAGATAGTGATGGGTTTGGTCAATTTCATCTTTATTCAAGTGACATTTTCTTAATGTCTCAAGCATAGAAGTGAGCTCGAGCGCTTGCCAAAGAGACCACTTAGCTGCATTTTGTCCTACAGATATCTGTTTCATTATCTGAATCTTTTGGGGAAAGTAAGAAATTGTTAATTGATTTCCACAAGTAGTATTGGTTTATTCTTCTGCATAAGTTAAAAAATTAAAATGAGATGTAAGAAATATACATGCTCTTTTACTCTATTTTTGTAGTCTCAAAAAATCACCTTTATTAAAATATGGAAACCATGTCTTTCATTTCTGTTGCAGCTTTTTACATATACAAGTAACCAGTCAAATAAGGTGAACAGTTTAATGAATCTCAGTTTTACATTAGAGTTTTGTTCAGTTCAGTTTCATTCAATTCACACTGCTTGACCTAAGTAGATACAACATAAAAGGAAAACATCCAAACATCTGAAGCTTTTGCAAGTTCATTTTCTCCCTTTAAAGATCATTAGTGGTTGGGCCTCTTTGAAGCATCAATGCTTGAAACATTTGTTTAATATTCAGTAAAATCAGAAAGTGTCTATGGATTTTTATTCGTTTTAGGAACATTTCTTAAAAATTTATTTTATGTTTTTTAAAATCATTAGGTATCTCACAAGTTCTGCATATTTACCATGCATATAAATGTGCACACATTTGCTTGTTGTCAGAGCTAAATGAAACAGCCTACCATAATGACTGTGTTTGATTCTAAAAACATTAGGAGTAAGTAAGCAGGAACCCTACTTCCTGTTTGACAACATAGCACCACGTGACTTTCCAGCATTAGAATTCTACATTGTGAAACTTCCACCAGACATGGGGAAACACCTACCAAAATGGACTTAACTTCCAATATCTACATTTTTAAAGTTTGGGGACAAGACAAGAACAGTGTGAGGGTAGAGGATATAACATTGAACTGAGAATCAGAAAACCTGAGTTCTTTGCTGGCTCTGCTACTAACATCTAGATGATTGTGAGCATTTCCCTGTCATGCCTCTGACCCTCAGTTTGGTCATCTATGAACTTGGGTACCTTCCCTACCTACCTTATAGTGTAGTTGTTGACACAAAAGAAGTCATTTTTGGACTTTGGAAACCATGAGATTGTCAATGAATATAGTGTTAATATGATTGTAGTCTAGAAAAAAATCACAAGAAATAATCTTGAGCAAATCCACCTCCTTTTAATAGCCCTCTCATGTATCATTAGTCAGAAACAGAGCTAAAAGTTTTGACAAGTTTTTATAATAAGAGGAATTAAAATCTAGCCTTACTTTGTGATTTTGCTGCTAAATTAATCAGAAAAATTATCATTATAAAAATACCCCCAAATTCATCTGGTTGAAGCTATCTATCTACCTTTTCAAGATTTTCTTAGTCTCTTGTTAGAAGAGCCTATTAAAGTCAAAATTAGAAGAAAACTAAACTAGTCATTAGTTAATATGGCAGGATTTCTTATGCTTGTCAAGTGAACTTCCATTTGAAAATAGCCAAGTTTCTCACAGGCAGACAGGAAGACACACATGCACACCAAATTCAGATTGTTATATTTTGCCTTGGATCTTTAGGAACATTTTTTGTTTGGTTGTTTGGGTTTTTTTTTGCTTTTGAGCTATTTTTTTATATTATGTTCAGTTTTAAAGTTTTTTTTAAGATTTTATTTATTTATTTGACAAAGAGAGTGCACGTGCACATGTGTGGGAGCATGAGTCGGGGGGCTGGAGAGGCAGAGGGAGAAGCAGACTCCCCACTGAGCAGGGAGCCCCACGTGGGTCTCGATCCCAGGACCCTGAGATCATGACCTGAGTGGAAGGCAGCAGCTTAAGGGACTGAGTCACCCAGGTGCCCCAGCATTTTAAAGTTTTTGCTGTATAATCAAACTATATAGGAAAACTCTAGAAGTGAAAGAAGCACTAGATGTTACTTTCAGCAACTTACAACTCTTATTTAGCTACTACGTGAAGTAAGAAATTATAATAAAAGTCATTTAGAGATAGAGAAAGAGAGATTGAGAAACTATGAAGGAAGTAACACTAAAATCCAAATGTGAAATAGTTTTTTTCTAGAAATCTGTTGGAAGTCTTGTGAGAGAGAGACTAACAGGGAGCACGTTTGTTTGTCTCCTTTGAGACCTGCACTGAATTTATTGAATATTCTGGTCTTTTCCTCTCTAGCCACTACCTCCTTCGTTAGACCACAAGGTATGTCCTTTTGGAAAAGTCAACTTAACTTCATTGATCTGCAAGGACTGTTGAAAATTTAAAAATTTGCTATGGGATCCTGACATGCCAGAAGCCACTAGAAAAAGAATTTTGATATTCAGAACCTAATCAAGAGGTTCCCCTCATCTTTGGATAGAGACCAAAATGATACTTTCAAGTAAGTAATAATTTCCAATATTGGCCTATTGGGTGAGCTAAAAATGCTTAGGGGGAAAAATTGTTGAAATTAGTTTCACCGATAGATATTGAAGGCATTGGATGCATGTACTGTTGGTATTATTATGAATATTCAGGAAATTTAATTCTTTCTTTTCCTTTTTACTCTGAATTCCTTGGCCATTGTTTTAGAGAATAGTTTGACAAATTCTCAGTTCTTGAAGACTTTGGGGCCTGTTTGCTTCTTATATGAGTGAAGAAGAGTGTTAGGTGGTTAAATAATTACAAAGGACTAAAAATAAACCATAGTTTATTTTTTCAGATTTTGAATTACAAAATTATTTAAATGCTGTCTCTAATCGAAGTGCTACATTACTATGTAATGACATTACAATACTGCTTAATGACATTAGGAAACTGCATGCAAAAAAATATTTGTACACAAGGTGGTGATGTTAGCAACCAACTACAGTACTTTTATTCCACAATAAATAACAACAGATTATCTTCCTTGAGTGATCTCCAAAGGGTCTGTTCGGTATTCATGTAATGATAGTATGTGAGGGCACAGAGCACATAGAAAACCTGTCATCATATGTCATTTAAGTAACAGGGAAAGAAAAAAAAGGAAAAATCACAAAAAAAGAGAGTAACTTCTAAAAAATAAAATTACATTTACATGTAGTAAGGATTCGAGTATCCAGTTTCTGTTGGCAACTTTTTGGATATTTAAGCCCAAAGATTAAATCCCAGATGTAAAATTGTTTCTGTAGCTCTAATAAACTATTCCCACTTCCCAGAAAGATTTCTTCAGAAAGCCTTTACCTCACAACCTCCCCCTGCCTTTACAGTTTTCCTGATCCCAATCCTGGCGATGGGATTGATCCATTGAGGGCAATGTCCTTTCCTCTATTCATGGCTCTTGTGTATAAATTCAAGCTTTTAGATTTATGTTAGCATCATTCAGAAAAGTTAAAAGGTGAAGCTGGTAATAATAAATCACAAACCTTATTTCTCATGAAATGTTGGACTTATTCACCTTATCATCAATACTAAAATACAGATTAACTAATATGTGCTGGCACTTAAACTAGTTCCTATTGTTTGTGTATTGGTACATTAATAATGACCTCCAAGACCTAGGTAATTAATTTTATTATTTAGCCTCCCAAATCCAACTATTTATTATAGTTAAAAATAGTTATTCTCAACTACTTTTTTTAAAAAGGTAAATGATGACATCAGCAGGAACACAGAACTTGTTGGTTACAAGGTGGAACACTTGTGTGCCACGAATCCAAAAGGTAGGCAGATGTGTTTTCAATTTTAAGATTTTTCTCCCAAGATGAAAAGAGCAGCAATTGTTATTTGCAAGCTAGAAAGCAAAATATCTGTTCTTGAATTATCTGAGGATGAGTCAGAAACTTAAGCCCAAAGAAAAGTAATAAATAATGACAACAGATGTTTGTAAACCCGTGCTCCCCTGTTCAGTGTTTCTACGTGTTGTTGTGCCTTGATGTGCTGTCAGCCGCCTCTCACCTGGGAGTAGTGATATCTTATCAAAGCCCCAACAGTTCCTCTTCACAACAGACAGATAATAGTGCCTTTCAATTTATCATACTGGAAGTCTAAAAGAGCCATGGGAACGACTGGTCAGGTGACAGCGTGATGGACAGTTTGACAGCCCTTAAAGCATCATGGGAAATGGTTGTCACCTGGTTTTTCAGAGCAACCAGGGAGATAACCTTCAGAATGACGAGGGAAACAAAAATCTGAATATTTGTATAAGATCCAGTGGCAGCATCAATGTTGACTTAGGTGATAATAGGTATGAATTTAGATTACTCAAAATGTTATTCTCAAACCTGAGAGCTCCCTCCAAGTCCAGAAATGCCCTTCATCTCTTTAGAGGCCTTTTACATTTTTACTCAAATGTCATTTGAAAAACATATACATAATATAGGGCTTTTGATTTTAAAGAGACACAAGAAAAGATATTATTTAACCACAGGCTAAATATATAAGCTGACCATTAGTATTCTCCAGCTTTGCAATCTACTTTCCTTTTGACAAATCCTTGCACACCTTTTCCTAAATACAGTTTGCACGTGGCAGTTCTAATTAGAAAGGCTGTCGTAAAGAATCAAATGTGTCAAATTTTACACTGTGGGATAACTGGGCCTCATGAAGATCAGCGGAGCCTTGGTGTGAGAAACAAAATAAGAGAAATCAATCTGAAGATGTTTGGCACAAAAATGTTTCCGCTTGTATTTCTTCATTCATATGCCAACAAACAAGAATTGAGGACTTACTACACGCAAAGGTCTCTGCTGGATGTATAAAGATGAGAAAGCTAAAACTCCAGCTTCACCTGGCTACAGTTTAAGAGTGTGGATAGTTTTAAATTAATAGTAGACAGCAAAAGAGACCAAGAGATTCGTCCAAATCCACTGCTTTCCGGTCGCTGAGGCTCCCGCACAACCATGTACAAAGTTGTGTCTTGCATGTGTTCTCTTATGTATTGTATGTGCAGTTTGCAATAGTTTTATGGCTTAACCTGAAGAAATTTGGCCTGAACATTGAGATTCCAAAGAAAAAAATAAGCACCTCTTTTTATATATTAATTGTCTCCCAAGTTGAAAGAGTATTGTAGAAATAGTAGGGAGATAAATGAGATTTGAGGTGCAATTCCTGTCATTGAGGAGGCCTCTAGACATCCCAAACCTCAGTCCCTTACATGTTTCATCTACTTTTTTTTCCCAGAACACTCAATAAATTTCTGTTTTATATAATATCTAACATACAGAAAAGTTATAAGAATAGTGCAAAGAACTCCTTTAAATTCATTATCCAGAATTCAGCAATTGTTAGGGTTTTGCCACATTTGTTTTTATCACTCCTATTCTCTCTCTTGCTCTCTCTCTCTTTCCCTCCACACATGCTCCCTTCTTCCTCCCTCCCTTTCTTATTTAGCTATCTACTTAATATTATATCTTTATGTTTTTCAATAATTTTTATAGAGAGAAATGAGATTAGATTTAGGTCTGATTCCTCTTTATACTCCTTCATAAAATCTAGCAACTACCTTGTATATGCTTGATAAATATATATATGAATGAGTGAACAAATGACAAATAATAATCAACCTAAAGCTAGTCCTTGATCTTTTAGATGTGTGTTTATACATAAATTTAAAAGGTATTATATTATTTGTCTAAAATATATGTAATATTTTACAAAATACGAATCTTCCTTCAATGATGTCTGATCAATAAGAGACTTAATAAAATAAATAAATAATACAATAAAATTAAAATATTGCAGGAGAATGTCAAGTGACTTTCCAAAGGAAGTGAAAGATAAAAGTTTCAGGTGCCGCTGGCCCTTTGTCTTTGTCTGGGACAAATAGACCAACTATAGATGCTGGACGAAAAGCAGGAATTTAAACAAAAACTGTCTTTCTGAAAAACACTCTGGCATCACTGTTGAAACTGGTACCATTTGGCTGCTTGACACTTTTGGGATAACACTCTGCTTTCACAAATTTTGATGCTTTGGATTCACATTCCAACATGATTTTCCAAAGACAAGCCAGACAAATTGTGAGAACACCCTCTGTGTTTTCCAGGGAACTGAAAAAAAAAAAAAAAAAGCCAGTAAATAATTTAAATGACTATTAACAACAAAATGTGCTCCGTGTAATTCTTCACAAGAAGACACATGATTTGAAAAAAAAAAAAAATTTAATGAAGCCGAAGTTTGCAAATGCAAAGCAAAATGCTTTGGAGTGCCATATGCAAATTTAAATACTTAGAGATTGATAAAAACACATTTTGCTTATTTCCAACTGGGAAGGCAAGATGTGGGAGGAAGATTTGTAATAACTGATACATGGACAAGGTCCAAATGCTGCAGAATAACTGAATTCAGAATCACTTCTGAATCAGAGCTGGGGTTAAAATGTTTTTCCTCTCCTTGTTGAAATAAACCCATGCAACATCAGGTCGTAACAGGTCCCAGATGTAGTCCCTAGCTCACCCGATATGAATTAAGTTTCATTGTTAACAACTAATGTAGTCATTTAAGCCAACTAAATAAAAGAAGCTAAATATAAAGCCAGAACCAAAGTCTTATAACATATTTCATAGTAACGCCAAAATTGGTGGTCTGGAAAAGTTAGAATAAATACTAGTGTTGAGTTTTCAGTCAGACTAAAATTTTCAGAGAAAGAAAATTTCAGACTAAATAATTCACACACAAGAAAATTATCAGTTAAGTTATAAAACTATTTTATTTTCTTATTTTTTTAGAAGATTTTATTTATCTATTTGAAAGAGAGAGAGAGAGACAGAGCATGAGTGGAGTGGAGAGGCAGAGGGACAGGGAGAAGCAGACTCCCTGCTGAGCAGGGAGCCCAATGCGGGACTCGATCCCAGGACCCTGGGATCATGACCTGAACCGAAGGCAGATGCTTAACCGACTGAGCCACCCAGGCACCCCAAGTCATAAAACTATTTTCAAATTATGACATGCACTTGCCCATTATGCATTTCAACATACAAAATTAGCTTGACTGTTAAGCAGCATTTTGAAGAGACAAAAGTCAAATTATTCGCTGATAGGTTATATGAATCATGAACTTTTAAAAGTCCATGCTTACTTGAAGTGTATAAAACTGGTGATCTTTTAGCTCAAAATATGTAAATACCACTGTTTGGAGTCTTCTGCTAAAGTGCAACAGAGTCTCTGGTGTGAGACATGAAGAGAATTGAGTCTTAGGACCTGAATTAAAGAATTAAAGTTATTTCTGTTAACTCTTTCTTCTTTCAAGCTATGTGCATTACACTTCAAATTTGGGAAATTCTGGATTCATTTTCCCTTATTTTTCTGACTGAAGGCTTGTTAGAGAAGTAAATCAATGAATGTGTTGATTTTTTTTAAAGGCGTTTAGAAAACTGTCTAATTTCCTTTTTTTTTTTTTAAGATTTTATTTATTTATTTGACAGAGAGAGACACAGCGAGAGAAGGAACACAAGCAGGGGGAGTGGGAGAGGGAGAAGCAGGCTTCCCACTGAGCAGGGAGCCCGATGCGGGGCTCGATCCCAGGACCCTGGGATCATGACCTGAGCCAAAGGCAGATGCTTAACGACTGAGCCACCCAGGCACCCCAAAAACTGTCTAATTTCCTTAATGCCAAAAAGGAATCACTGAAAAATCGTACCTCGAATTACTCTTTGTTACTTTCACAACTTCTTTACAGCTAAAAAGGTTTGATTTTTGCTTCATTTTTTCGATAAAAATATAAAAATGCAGAAAAAGGGAAATAAGGTGGCATATCTCACTAATACTATTTTAAACATTTTCTATTCAATGACTTAAGCTAAATATTTACATTTATAAGACTATGTCTTGAATGTAGAAAGGGAATTGATTCTAGCTTTCCAACTACTTCTCTGAGTTCTGATTTGTGATTACTCAGAGGTTTATGATAAACGTTCTGAACCTCAAATATACTGAATAATCCTAGGATTATAAAAAGGGCACCTTACATGGTTCACCTTTCACTCCTACTTAATTCATTCTCATAAATTCTTCTTTTGAAGGATGTAAGAAGAAAATACATGAATTTAGGTTTAAACTAATTCTTAGAACCCAAGTGGTGTTAGCACATGCATTAGTACATTTATTTTTCTAGGCTGTAACTCTATGGAATGAAGAGCACCCCAAAGTGGAAAATGAAATTATTGCTCAACTAAGTGATTATTTTGTCTACATTATATCAAATTAACAGTTTGACTTTTCCCACTGAGTGTACTTAACTGGCAGCGGTGTTGGAATTTGATAGGTGCAGCTATAGTGTTTTAACAGTCAAGCAGCAGTGTTTCCCATTGTTTATTCTATATGGCACGTTAAACCCACCATTTTCTTTCTAGCCTTACAGTTAAGAGAGAACAAATGAACATATTTTTCCACCCTTGTAGATTTCCTTATCTGTTATATTTGAAATTTGCTCTGTCCTCCTCTCTCAGTCAAAGAAAGCTTAATTCTTTGTTATTTCTTTTCCCTCGCCGTCTTAGGAAAGTTACAGTTCTGTGAGACTCAGCTTCCTCACCTGTAAGGTGGAAATAATTACACTTACCTGTTAGATTTGTTCTGAAGATTAGAGAATATTGCTAGGAACTGTAGAGTATCTCCTATAACAGTCTGCTCCCAATGAGAGCTAATTCCCTTCTCTTTGATTACGTTGGAATACTTATTTATTGACTTGTGTCAAAAGACAGGTTATTCAATGTCTTAACCCTTTCCTTCAATTACACTGAAGCATGAATCAATATGTCAGAAGGTACTAATCCTTCTGCTGGGCTGATTCATTAAAAGAATTCAGCACAAATATAATTTCAAATCATAAGACCAAACATTGACAAAGTTCAAAAAACACAATCTTTCCCAAAGACAGGAAAAAAGATTATTATTTACAAATCAAGTTTCACCTCAACTATTTTTCTCTACAAATCCATGAAGCAAAAGTAGAAGAACATTTGGATTATGTTGTCCAATATGTTTATATAGATATCTAAAAACTTCCAAAGATATGCAAGGTATTCTTCACATTTTGTTACTGTGAAATCAAGGAGGGAGCTATCAAGGCATTGAAGTCAATAACTTGGCTTATCTCATTTACTCCTCACAAGGAGTAGATATGGAGGTAGATATTATTATTATTCTCATTTTACAGATGAGAAAGTTGGTCATGGAGAAAGTGAGCAGCCTGGTCAAGGTTATATAGTCTGTTAAGTGTTGGGGTTGAAATTCCAAATGATTTACACAAAACTCATTGTGCTCATTTGGACATAAGCTTTAAAAGAAGAGCAGTCCTTTTATTCTTAAAAAAAGGGGGGGGGCGCGCGCCTGGGTGGCTCAGTCGGTTAAGCGTCAGCCTTTGGCTCAGGTCATGATCCCAGGGTCCTGGGATCGAGTACGACATCAGGCTCCCCACTCAGCGGAAAGCCTGCTTCTTTTCTCCCTCTCCCTCTGCCTGCCACTCCCTTTACTTGTGCGCCCAACCCCCTGTCAAATAAATAAATAAAATATTTAAAAAAAAAAAAAAGAAAAATTAAAATGTGATGTAACTGTTTCTTTACTTTTCATCTCTTGGGCAATAATAAAATTTAATTCTAAATATTTAAAGCATTTGTTTACATTTTGGTTCCCAAATTTTGTTGGCCTCAGAAACCATTTACACTCTTAAAGATTACTGAAGACTCCAAAGAGCTCTTGTTTATGTAAGTTGTATCTATCAATATTTATAATATTAGAAATTGAAATGAGGAATTTTTAAAACATTTAACAATTTATTTTAAAATAACAATAAAGAACCCATTATATGTGAACAGTAATATTTTTTGTTTTATTTTTTTAAGTTTTTATTTAAATTCTAGGGTAATATTGGTTTCCGGAGTAGAATTTAGTGACTCATCACTTACATATAACACCCAGTGCTCATCATAACAAGTGCCCTCCTTAATACCCATCACCCATTTAGCCCATCCTACACCCACCTCCTCTCCAGCAAGCCTCAGTTTGTTCTCTATAGTTAAGAATCTCTTATGGTTTGCCTCCCTCTCTCTCTTTTTACTTCCCCTTCCCCTATGTTCATGTTTTGTTTCTTAAATTCCACATATGAGTGAAATCATATGGTATTTGTCTTTCTCTGACTGACTTATTTCACTTAGCATAATACACCCTAGCTCCATCCATGTCATTGCAAATGGCAAGATTTCATTCTTTTGGATGGCTGAGTAATATTCCATTACACACACACACACACACACATACACACACACACACACCACCTCTTCCTTATACATTCATCAGTCCCTGGACATTTGGGCTCTTTCCATAATTTGGCTATTATTGATAATGCTGCTATAAACATCAGGGTACATGTGCCCCTTTGAATCAGTATTTTTGTATCCTTTGGGTAAATACCTAGTGGTGAAATTGCTGGATCATAGGGTAGTTCTATGTAGGTAGTTAACTTTTTGAGGAACCTCCATACTATTTTCCAGAGTGGCTGCACCAGCTTGCATTCCCACCAACAGTGCAAGAGGATTCCCCTTTCTCCACATCCTCACCAAGCTGTTGTTTCCTGTGTTTTTAATTTTAGCCATTCTGACAGGTGCGAGGTGGTATCTCATCATGGTTTTGATTTGTATTTCCCTGATGATGAGTGATGTTGAGCATCTTTTCATGTGTCTGTTAGCCATCTGGATATCTTCTCTGGAAAAATGTCTATTTATGTCTTCTGCTCATTTCTTAACTGGATTATTTGTTTTTTGGGTGTTGAGTTTGATAAGTTTTTTATAGATTTTGTATAGTAACTCTTTATCAGATATGTCATTTACAAATATTTTCACCCATTCTGTAGGTTGCCTTTTGGTTTTGTTGATTGTTTCCTTTGCTGTGCAGAAGCTTTTTATCTTGATGGAGTCCCATTAGTTCATTTTTGCTTTTGTTTCCTTTGCCTGTGGTGATGTGTCTATTAAGAAGTTGCTATGGCTGAGGTCAAAGAGGTTTCTGCCTGTGTTCTTCTCTAAGATTTTGATGGTTTCTAATAACTATAGTTATTTCATGAAAAAAAGTGGCATTACTTTACGTTTTTTCAAATCCTATATCTGGCTTAAAAGAATATAGCTGAATGCTCATATCTGCTTCTGTACTCAATCTGTTGTGATTCTGAAGTACATCAAGAAAATCTAGCCTCTTCCAAATGTGTAGTTGGAAGAGGGAGGGGTATTTTAATAGCCCTTTTAGGTAATTATGCATCTTATTCTTTGATGTAACACCAAAACTTGACAAATGTGTTTTAAAGGTTAGTTTCAATATGGAATTTGAAACAGTATCAGTGGACTTTTTGTACATTGTTATATTAAAATCCATTGGTTTATTTGGCATTTTGAGTAGATCTTTTACCTACAATGGTTTTGAAATATCATGTTAGTCTTTTGGAAAATGTTCATTCACTTCAAACCTTCCAAATGTTGACACATTTCATTATGCAGGATTTAAAAATCAAATCACATTGATTAGTATCACCACTGATCTTATCAGAAAGTTAGCTTGCAACTCAGTCATGATGCAGTAGTCCCCCTTTATCTATGGGGAATATGTTCCAAGATTCCAAGCCCCAGCACATGCCTGAAACCAGGGACAGTACCAAACCCTATATCCTCCATGTTTTTTTTTTCTATACATACATACCTATGATAAAGTTTAATTCATAAATTAAGCATAGTAAGATATTAGCAACAATGACCAATAATAAAATAGAATAATTATAACCATAGGCTCTAACAAAACTTGTGTGAATGTGTTCTCTCTCTCACAATATCTTATTGCACTGTACTCACCCTTCTTGTTATGATGTAAGATGAAAAAAATGCCTACATAATAAGATGAAGTGCAGTGAATGATGTGGGCATTGTGATGTAGTGTTAGGCTACTATTGACCTTCTGACATATTGAAAGAGGACCATCTGCTTTCAGACTGTGATTGACCATAGGTAACTGAAACCATGAAAAGTAAACCCCAGACAAGGGAGACTACCGTAGTGCTTTTGTTGAGACAACAATCCTACTTAAGTACACAGCAGAGTGCTTTATGTGTATTTCCCATTTTGTTTTTGTTTCACAGAATATTTAAGAAGACATGTACTCAAGGGACAAGATTTATTAAGATTAATAATTTTTACTGTTTAATCAAGGAAATTCTTAAGTGAAACTGGCTTTTTTTTTTTTCTTTAGTGTAAGTGGATGGAGGAGAAGAATATAATGACTACTGGTATAGTTTAGTGCCACAGCCTTAAGTTACCAGCAGCTTACTTACTGTTGTTTGTGTGCATTTGGTGCACAATACCAACACAGTGAAAAAGCAAGTAAAATACTATTATCATTAAAATGGTTTTGACCATTTGACCATGGACTGCCTAAAAGGGTCTCAGGGACCTCAAGGTTCTGCAGATCAGACTTTTACAAGCGTTAATTTAAGGTTATACTCTCCTTCAATAAAATAGTCACTTGACAATTCTGGAAGAGGAATTAAAATGGGATAAAAATGTTGAATATGATTTTTTTTATTCCTTTGATTCTTGGTTCTCCTTGTTGTACTATAAAAGTTAAACAAAATTTGGCCTTTTCACATGCTATAAAATTCTGAATTCATTTCTTTTTAATTGCTTATCTGGATTATTATGGTCCCATATCTATGCCTACAAGTTATTACACTGTTTTGAAAGGCTTTTTGAACAACATGTAAGAGAGAATAAACAAGTGATAAGGTTTTCCCAATCATAAATTAGTTACTATGTGTAAACTGCTCACCAGGTAAAGTCATTCAGGTCAAAAGGGTATCTTTCACTAATCAACCTCTACATTAATTTACTAATTTCTCTGTACCTCCCAAACCGAGAACTCTATTTGGATGTATTATTTGTGCTCCCTAATTTGAATATATGATGAATACATTATGATGCAATTGAAGATACACAGGTTGTGCATATTAGATCTTTTCTGTAACTAATTCAAGAATGAAATAATATATGTTGTTTAGAAGTCAATTGTCATGGGTAAATGATAGAAACTGGCCCTAAATTGAACCTAAGGTGGATTCCTTTAGTCTGGGCCATTGTAAACTATTTAATTCGGAAAATATCTCCTTAAAATAAACTTAAAAATTTATTCCAACTAATCCTTTATGAATAAAAGTTAAAGACTTAATCCTATGATTCTATAAATCCATGGTGTCTAACAAATTGCATGTTTATTTTACTCTGCTGTCCAAATCAGTTCATATAAGTTCTTAAACAAGAAAGGTTGACGCTTAAATATAAGACATTATGTGATCTGTGAACCCTTTATTTTAGAGTCATTTTAGATTCTGAATAAGTCACTAATTTATTATTTTCTTCCTTTTTCTGGTTGTAATCTAACAGTAAGAGACAATAGAGGACTTCTACCAAATTTTCTTACTTCACATCATAACATTTTAAATAACTTTATTTGGAATAAAAATAAAACTAAAGTATTTATCATTAAGAGTAGTATAGGTGGGGATCGAGTGAAGGGAGGTATGTTCTTAAGCTTTCAAGGATCACCTGCCATTTCTCTACTAAGGCAGCACTAACCAGCAGCCTACAAGTGGGCTTTCAGATTTCCCTCTTTCCTGGTATGCCAACACCTTAAACCCCTTCTACCTTCCTCCTTAAAAGCTACTCATTCTTCAAAGACCTCCTCTATAAAGACTGGTGACTCCAAATTCCATAGTTCTCCCTCTTGTATATTTACAGTCTGGGAACATTTCTTGTATTTCTTAGCATTACCATAGTGTTCAGTTCTTACTAGGCACCCAAGGAAAACTATTATGATCAAGTATAAACTGTCAGAAAAAAAAAAAAAAACTGAAGTTAGTTCATTACAAAAATGATTTTTTCCAAGTGATTGCTGCATATTATGATTTTGGAAAATCAACACAAAATTTGAGGTGAAAACAATGAAAAATTCAGAAAAATGATTTCCTTAAGGAAGTCAGAAATTGTTTTATTCTTGAAGTGCTGAATAATTTTGAGCAATAATTTTTTTGTAAAAGAAAGAAAAAATGGATTTTTTACCACTGAACATTATTTGTAGTAAAGTAGAAAATACACAATGTTGTCTGCCTTGTTTTGTCAAAAGACTGTGTATTGAGAGGAATAAAGCAAGTCTGACAGGTTTAGAGAAGAAAGTAAAATTGGAATTCGGCTCAGTCCAGTTCTGTGGGCTTGAGATCCAGAAAGGAATTTAGACTCACATCTGTAACAAGAGTTAAAAATATTTGTTTCTGTTGAAATATGGACCTCAATAAGACTGCCATAATATTATCACTTTCTTAACTGTGTGATTAAGCTTTTAACAGAAATGGGAATTATAAATATTGGAAGACACAGTTTATATTTTTGCAGATGCATTGAAAGCTTAAAAAGGCCAGAAAAATTAAAATTCAATATGCCTTGAATTTAGGAAATCAATAGCATACCTGGAAATTATGGAAAATAGGATTTTTAAAGGAGTCCTAGTTGCAAAAGAAAAAGTATATACTTTTAAATCTCCAAGTAGTTTTATTAAAACCTTCACAAGGAAAGTACATGACTTATATGCAGAAAATTTTTAAATGTTGTTAAAAAATATGTTAAAAAAAATAAAAAATATGTTAAAAGACTCCAATAAGTGTACAACTATAGCATATTCATGATCAGGGAAACCAAACACTATAAAAACACTAATTTTGGCCAAATAATGTAATGTTATTAAAATAAATATCTTAAATGGGGGAAGGGAAGTGGGTCCTAAAATGCACTGAAGGGACACCTGAGTGGCCCAGTTGGTTGAGCATTTGACTCTTGGTTTCCACTCAGGTCATGATCTGGGGGTCATGGGATCGAGCCCTACATCGGGCTCCTCGCTCAGCGGAAGTCCGCTTGGGATTCTCCCTCCCCCTCTCCCTCTGCCCATCTCCCCCACACCCCACTCTCTCTCTCTCTTTCTCTCAAATAAATTAAAATAAAATATAAAATGCGCTGAAGGACTAAACAAGCAAAATGCAAAGAAACATTTGAAAAAGAAATGTATTCGAGGTAAGGCAAACCTACCATTTTTTTTTTAAAGATTTTATTTATTTATTTGAGAGAGAGAATGAGATAGAGAGAGCATGAGAAGGGGGAGGGTCAGAGGGAGACGCAGACTCCCCGCCAAGCAGGGAGCCCGATGCGGGACTCGATCCCGGGACTCCAGGATCATGACCTGAGCCGAAGGCAGTGGCTTAACCAACTGAGCCACCCAGGCGCCCAAACCTACCATTTTTAAAAACATACTACAATAATAGAAAGGGAAGTGTTGGAATAATACATTAGGATAGAATGGCTCAAATATTATATATAAATGTATTATGTATATGTATAAACATATACATATCTATTTCTTAATTTCTCCTCCCTTTAGTTTCTATCATATGTAACAATTTAATATATGTGAAATAATGTAGAACATAACTAGTTAATGAGGAAGGGAAGGATTATTCAGCAAATAGGAATAGAAAATGAACAAAAAATTTGAAAAATTGCCAGTTAAGATGATTACTTCATTCTACCTGCACAAATAAAACGTGTATGCTGTGAGGCAAGTTAAAAGGAAAAAGCTACTATGGAAACTGAAATTTTGCAATGGCAAGATTCCAGATATTACTCATTTGTCCAAAGAGTGTCCATTAGATTTTAATTCCCTATGGTTTTTGCAGTGTATGAATCTTTGTCTCCCCATACAACAACTAGCACTGAGCTTTTCACACCGTAAGTACTTTTTGATAGGAAGCTGATAGATTTATTTATTCACTCATTCAAATATTATTATTGAAAAATATTTTGCCACATTTGCTTTTTAAAAGTATAGTTTTTTCCTCTACAAAGAGTATATTTTGATCTATCTTTTTATCTGTAACACACACGATTTTATCTGTTTTGCCTCGACTCTACTTTCCTATAAAGATAAAAGAAATAACAGCTAAAAATTAAAAACAACCTTGTGCCTTTAGCTTTTGTATCATGCCATGTTGTCCCTGAACAGAATAGTTGGGTAAACCAGGCTTTAAGAGAATTGAAACCTGAAGAGGAGAGCCTTTCAATGACTTTCTTCATACCATAATTCAGAAACACTAGTTTGAGTTTCATTTTCTCAGTATAATGATTTTGGCCATGGATAATTTGTAACCAAGGTCTCCATATGGAATTGGTCTCATTTCAGGATGAAAGTAAGATTTATATGAGAACAGCAAGATGACGGTCAAAATAATCTTTCAAAAGTCGGGAGATAACCTTACCTAAAGAGAAAAATACTGTCCAGTGACCATGTGTTCTAGAATAAGGGTTTGCTCCTGATCTCACTTTTCTATCAAGGAAACTATAAAAATATGATAAAATAGAAGCTATTACTTGAGTGCAAGGAAGATTGGAGGTATTTTATTTAAATGTGGCTCTTTCACCCAGCGTGCTATTTGTTGTTGATTTTTTATATGGTATAATTTCATGGTACTTTGATGGAATTTTATACTTAAAATAAATCAATATAATTTCTATTATTGACCCGAAAGTTTAAAGGCAACATTATCAAATAGTAAGCAATGTCTGAGTAAAATTTTATTATGTGACAAAGGTATGTCTATCACTTCTGGCCGTGTTGGTCAGTGGTGCTAAAAGTGCATCTCCAGTGCTTGATAGTTTGTGTTTATTTCTTCATGTCAGTTTCCTGTCCTGTTAGACAGCTTAAGCCCTATGTAACTCTGATTTTTTTCCATTTGGGTAAAGACTGCATTCCTTTCTTCCTCCTTCTGGATGACTGCACCAGTTCCCTTCCAGTCTCATCAGTCTATCACTGCTTAGTAAAATTGAATCTAATATAATTCCATATGGATGTTCTCATATTATTTTGAATTTCCAGAAGCATTTATGGAAAAAACTGGTAATATGTATTACTAGCCTTGTAGAGGGCACTTACTTTCACAAGAGTCTATTTTGCAGAACATGTTAGGACCTATGGCACTGTATTTAAAGCTGGTGAAATTTGGATAGATAGACAGTATGAATAGATGGGTGGCTGGCTGCTGGTCGGGGAAGTGGATCTCTATGTCTATATTTATCTAGAGGAAAAGTCCAAAATATATTTTACATATCAATCAGATGAAAAGTGATTTGGAAGAAAATAATTTTCATGCCCATTTATAACAGATGGGCTCAGTGTCAGAATAAGCCATTTGATAACTGTTAAAACTAATACATGCTTAGAGACAATTAACTACTTTATCCTCAAACCAGTTTAGGGGTATTATATATTTGTGACAGCTGTTGGTACCACAAGATAATAATATGAGAAAACAATGGCTAAATAGTGATATAATAACTTCCTTCTTCGTAATTGAAGATATTCACTAGCCACACTGTGAATCCACTGCTCCCTAAATTAGCTATCACAGGGCCTCAAACAGAGTAGACACACAAACGAGGGCTTCATTTAAAATAACTACCACTTATAAATACTTATCATGGTCTAGATAATTTTCATACATTATTTTTTATCCTCACATCCAACCTGGAAGGTGGGTGAACTTCCCATTTACAGAAACTTTCCATATACAGAAACTGTGGCTCAGAGGGTTGATGTTTTGCCCAAGGTCACGGGGGTAGTATGTAGCAGAAACAATATTTGAATCCAGGTCGGTTCCACCATACGGTCAACTAATGGCAGGTAACACTAATCCTCGCAACCACCTTGTAAGGTATGTTCTATTATCATCCCAAATTTATAGATCAGGAAACTGAGGCATGAAGAGATTGTCACATGTCCACAGTCACACACTTGGCTTGGACTTGGGGAAACTTAACTGGGAGGGAGATTGGACCAGATCTCGTGTCCTCAGTTCTGGGTTCATGGAAACCACTGCAGAAAAGGAAAAGGACACCATCTCATATACAAACTTGTCCAAGGCAAACTAGGACAGACGCCTCACTGAAAGGCAGATCTTAGTCTCTAGATTTGAGTGGCCCGAGACTGGCAAAAATGCTCCCTGCCCTTTGGCTTTTTAAGAGTGGACAGAATCTCCCATGTAGCCCTGAAGACCACAATCCACAGTGATGTACACCTAACACTTGAGTCTAGTGCCCTGTTAAAGCATGTGGAGACAAGAATCCCCCCCAAATTATCTCTATTTCTCCTTCTCCTTCTTACAACCAGGCTTCTGACATCAAAGTTTATTGTTAAAAGCATCCTTAATAGAAATATTACTGTATATATTTTCACTAGAGAGAAGAATGTCAGGGAAATTTGTCATGATATGTGTTTACTGTAAGTTTGACATGCATTATTGTTAGATCATTCAGCTCTCCTTCCATAATTTTTCTATGCAATTTATTTATGTGCATATTTAAATGGTATGCCACTTAATTGAAATTATAGTGTGTTCAAGCCAGATTTGACACTGACTGGCAGTTGCTGTTAAGGAATACTTGGAAACTATGAGTGGGTCATTTTCCAAATAGTACAGATAGAACCATATTATCCAGCAGACTATTTCAGGAAATCAAATAGTAGATACTGCCAATACCTCATTCATCGCAGGCAGGGGTATGTCTTATTCACCTTTCTAGCCCACAACCCTACAGCCACATACGACCTAACAGACAGTGGTACCACTAGCTCTTTCTCTGCCTACAAATCCAAAGGTCTTGGAAGTAACTTTTCAAAAATTATTCTGCCCTTGGAATAATTCCTTAAAAATTTAAGTATCTATACTGTGCACAAAAACAATCACAGCATTTGATTTGGTTTTCTATAGTTCTCATCCAGATATTTATTATTAGAAAAGTACAGCCTATGGCAAAGAAAACAAATCCAGACTATTACAGATGGAAGATTCTTGACAGGGCAACAGCCCGAGCAAGTTCGAGGAACCAACAAAAGCACTGAATAGCTTCAGATTTTATTTTTTAATTTAGAAAGGCTAAAATTGTATAAAGAGCAACAGATGCTTTATCCTCCTTTCCCTCTCCCTGGTGTCTCGTACTCTACTTAGTGACTCTAGATCTCGGGCACATCACTTAACCACTCTGGGCCTCCATTTCCTCATCTGTGAAATAGGATAATAATAATATCCTTCTCTTTGAGTTGTTGGATTGATTAAATGAGGTAAAATCATTAAAATGCGCACATCAGATATTTGGCATGTGCTAAGTTCTTCTCTTTAGCTAACATATTATTATATTGTTCCATTATTATTATTACTCCATGATTGTTATACATCATACCTTATCTTACAGTAGCTTTTAAAAAATAAACTCACAAAATATTTGAGGTACCTGTATGAATATAAAAATATTACAAACATAATGAAATGAGAATTTGTATAAATCCAAAGGTCACTTTGGTGACCATGCTCATAAAAATCATAAAATGGAGGCACTACTAAGTGTCTTTGATTTTTCTGCAAACTAGATTGCAGGACATCCTAATATGTTCTACAAAGAAACTTTGACCCTCTATCAAATGTACCCATGGTGCAAAGTGCTTTGCCATAAGAAATATCTGGACACCTTGGTCTTGATCTCTTTAAAACTGTATTTTCCCTTATAGCCTTTGTTTGTTAATTAGAAATCAGATAACTAGGTAAATAGTTATTTGGGGGTGCAAAAGGGGAAAGGAACTAACATTTGTTAAATACCTTCTAAGTGCCAGAGAGTTTGCTATGTGCTTTATGTGTGGTCATTATTTCACTTAATCCCTATAACTTTCCCCTGAGATCGATATTATCCCTATTTTACAAATGAGGACACAGTTTTTCAGAGACTTCTTTATTTGATACAATTAGCTAAGAAGTGGTAGATCAGAGTCTAGAATGTAGGTCTACCTATGACTTAAGGCTGTTCTCAGTATACCAAACAATACTTCGTTTATTTTGAACAACTCATTTTGACCGGCTACTCTGTAATAGTACCTGATAACATATTTCCTAAAATTATCTGAGAATCTCCTTTAGAATATGACATCATGACCCTATGAGAAATGCTGATGGAATTTTCTCACTGCTGACTCTAATGAAAAGGATATTTCTGTTTAATTTTTGGGAATCCTGGCAACATTTCTACAGAGAAAGTATTCCTAGGGAGCAGCTGTAGAAAAATCTCCATAAACATTTCATTTGATATTCTCATATTTTACATTAGTGCAAATGTTTTGCACACCCCAGGGATGTGAAATGCGCTATAAGAAATGTAGTGAGCTGCCAGTCAATGCCCTGCAGGAGGATTTATGAAATGGAGTCCTACAAATGTTGTTTGTTTCTTTTCAGCTCAAACTGCACAAGTTATTTGAACCAAATTGGGGGGTTGTGGGAAGCTAATATAGAGATCTGCACCCCCACGAACCCTGAATAAATACTTATGGCCTGAATGGCAGACTATTTACTGCAAAAGTCTAAAACTTTTTGTTTTGAGATATTGGTTTTATGTGACTCCTGCAGTTTTTTGAACCATTACTCCATTTGTCATCATCATCCTTCTTTAATGAAAGCCAGACCCTACTCCTTGAACTGCTCTTCTCCAGATAGCCAGGAGAGAGGCTGCATGAGAGGAGCCAGGTGCTTTATTCTGCTGTGGTTTACCCTCCAAGACGTAGAAGAAGACGGGTTAGTCTCAGGAGGTGGAAAGAGCTGCCCTGATTGGGGGAGGGGCGTGGTTTCCCAGGAAAAGTTTAAGCTTTTAAGGGCCTGAGTTTTAGTTGCAGCTCTCCTGCTTTCTAACTGCGTGACTTGGGCAAGATTCCTCAAAGACTCCACTTTCTTGTCTCTAATAGGGGGGAAATAATATCGCGAGGATTCATCAGGATGGTATTTCTAAAACACCTGGTACATAGTAAGCAGAGCGCTTGCTAAATACTAGCTATCTTTTTCATTACTGACGAGGCAGTAACAGGAAATAGCATTATGTCCTGAATACGTACTATTAGGTATCTAAGGGATTTTTTTTTACATCATTAGTTGCCACATAAACGAAGACTTTTTTTCTTTAACTTTACATGTCATAGACCAACCCAGTCATGTTCCCTTTTCACTTAGTGGCTGCACATATGGTTTGAATGGAAACGAACATCCTCTTCTGTATTTCTTCTTATTGTCCAAGAGTCTGTATAGTACTTTGGCTCAGATTTTCTCATAATTACTCAAATGCTGTTGTCTAAATGTAAGGTTGTAAAATCATCATCTACTTCCAGATAGGAAGAGTAATACACAATGTAAATATATGGTCAAAAGAATCTGTCTTCACCATTTTACTCTATATGTTTAGGGATCCAGTTGAACCTAAGTAGGGTTATTATTATTCTCCAAAGAACTGTACTACCTGGAATTAATATTGAAGCTATCCATTTTCAAAGACTAGGCAAAATGGAGTACTCTTGACAGCTCTTCTTGGACCATGCTATTTCCCTTTTTTTGGTATAGTGGCAGGTGTTTTAAAACTCATCTGGAACAGTGAAATGTGTTTCTTTAGAGTTTTAGAGAATGTTTCATCCATAGAGGCAGAATGAGCTTTTCTATTTATTTTTGTTTTAGAGAAAAAGTGTGTGTGTGTATATGTATGTGGGGCGGTGGGGGGAAGAGGTGTTTATCAGACCAGTTAAAATTTAGATTTTGTTGTCATGTATTAATACACCAAATAATGTAACAGAAGTAAGTAAATAAAATTTTCCGTAGACTCGATGAGGTAACAAACACAGAAAAAAAAAGGAGTAGCACCAACATTTCAAATATGAAGATTCAAAATTTCTGTCAGTCATCCTAATAGTTTCTTTTGGAGAGCTCCATATTTCTATATATTTGGCTCTAACTAGATCACTGTTTTCCAAAGTGATAAATGAGATATTGGTGATATATAGGTGAAAATTTACTTTAATAATTATCTATTTATTTTAGCATGCTTTCAGAAATTTAATTAGAATATTAAATTATGATGTACAGTTTCCTTTTTTAAATAAAACTGCTTACATAAAAAGAGGCAACTGAAAGTAAAGTATTAAGAAAATAATATTATAGGAGCTAATAAAGAAATGTCAAAAATTATAGAGATGGTATTCACATGACTGAAGTTCAAGAAATACTGATCTAAGTGACTGATTAAAAATGTGTTGCCACATGTTAACATTGTTTGATATAGGAGTTATCTTGTTGGGTGGTTTCACAATATTTTGAGTGGTAAATACCAGATGGCTTAAAGAAACTGGGTTGTGTCATTCTGCAAACAGAGAGTCTTGCCTGATGACATTAGCAGAGGAATATGTAGACACTTTTCTCTCTATTGCTCCTTACTCTAAAATAAATCCCAGATGGAGCAAAGATCTAATGGAAAAAAGTAATTTTGTTTTACAGTATTAGAGTAGGGATGGTTTTTTAAAGCATGGCATAAATTTCAGAAGACTCCAAAAAGACATCAATTTTACCATTAAATTTTTTAAAATTTCTGCATAGCAAGTAAGTAAATAATAAATAAATAGAATCAAAACACAAAATAGAAAAGTTATTTGCAGCACATATGATGGACAAAAGCTAATTTCCATTATGTATTAAAAGTCCCTCAACACACTAAAAAAAAAAATAACTAAAAGATAATAGAGAAACAAAGGTCATGAATACAGGTCATAGACTGGGAAACACAAATGGCTTTTAAAACATAAAAATGTGCTTAAACTCTTTCATAACAAAAGAAACACAAATTAAAACCAAACATCCCTTTTTTAACCTGCTTGGCAAAAATAAAAATGTTTGGTAAATATATTGATAAATGCATTGTGTGTCAATGTACCCAATATCAAGAGTAGATAATGTGGAATAGGATATGCAAAAGGGAGGAGGAAAGGAAAATAAATTATTTATTGCTGTTTATAAAATTTTAGCTTTTTCCGGGGGTGCCTCGGTAGCTCAGTCAGTTAAGTATCCAACTCTTGGTTTGGGCTCAGGATCATGGGATCCAGCCCCGCGTCAGGCTCTGTGCTCAGCGGGGTGTATGTTGGAGATTCTCTTTCCCTTTCTGCCTTGTCTGCCCCTCCCCCACCTCAGAAAAATGAATCTTAGAAAAAAAATTTTTAGTTTTTCCCAATCCAAAAATAAGATGTGAGGCTATTTGGTGTTTTTGTTGGTTTCTTGAACTTGTCTGTCTGTTGCTCTAATCAGCTATCTGGTGATGGAATATTATACAACCATGAAAAAGAATGAAATCTTGCCATTTGCAACAGCATGGATGGACCTAGAAGGTATTATGATAAATAAGTCAGACTGGGAAAGGAAAATACCATATGATTTCACTCATGTGGAATATAAAAAGTAAACAAAAAGCTGAATCAAACATATAAATACAGAGAATAAACTAATGGTTGTCAGGGGGGTGGGGGAGGCAAGTGGGGGATGGGCAAAATGAATGAAGAGGATTGGGAGATACAGACTTCCAGTTATGGAATGAAGAAGTCATGGGAATAATAGGCACAGCACAGGGAATATAGTCAATGATATTGTAATAGTGTCATATGGTGACAGAATGGCTACTGTCCTGAGCATTTACTCCTGTGTTATACACCTGAAACAAATGTTACATTGTATATTAACTATACTCAAAAATTTTAGTAAAATAAATAAATAGAGATATCTGGATGAAACATACAGAAAACAATCAAATACTAGAGTATTTTATGTACCTATACAAATACCTAGATTTTTTAAAAGGAATTTAGAGGATTGAATAATTGTTTTAAGATGTTTCCAGGACCCTTGAATTTGTAGGCAGAACCTTTTTATAAGAAGTTATGGAAGCTGATGGTTTATGCAAGTCTGCCTTAAATGCTCAATTCCACTGCTCAGTGCCAACGCAAGCGTGTCCAGAGCAAGTGATCAAGGGAGAGAATGGTAGGAAATGAATTCTGAGATGTAGCCAGAGGTGAGCTCTTTAGGCTCTGCAGACTAGGTAAAATAATTTGTACTTAATTCTAAGTGTGATATGCAATTACTGGAGGCTTTTAGTTCTGAGCATGTCATTTTTGACATGACCTAATGCACATTTTTAAATTAGAGAAGATGATTATAACCACTTCCTAACTATGGTGTCTCTTATTTTTTATATAAGAAAGGGTATTTTATTTTTGTAGAACTTACTGTTTTAATTTTTAGACTATAAAAGTAATTTATGCTTTTCTCACTGTGGAAAATTTAGAAAACACAGAAAAATACTTAAAAAGAAAATAAATAAAATCTGTAAATCAAACCCAGAGGTGAGCAAATTATGGCCAGCCGGCCAACCACCTGTGTTTTGTAAATCAAATTTTATTGGAACACAGCCACACCCATGTGTTTACTGTTATCTCTGGTTGCTCTCCACACCACAAGAGCAGAGTTGAGTAGTTGTTAACAGAAACTAAATGGCCTGCAAAACTTAATATGGTTACTATTTAGCCTTTTACAGAACAAGTTTGCTGACCCTGTTCTAACCTTCTGAAATAATGTTAACTGATTAGCACATTTTCAAAGGTATGTTCTCAAAATATTTTTAAGGAGTCAAGATCATACTATAAATACAGTTATATATTTTGCTGAGTTCATTTGCTCACATGTAATTATCATTCATTATGAAAGATAGCCATTTTTTAAAAAGATTTTATTTGTTTAAGAGAGAGACAGAGAGAGAAGCAGGGGGAGGGTCAGGGAGAGAGGGAGAAGCAGACTCACTGCTGAGCAAGGGAGTCCGATGTGGGGTTCCATCCCAAGACCCTGAGACTATGACCTCAGCTGAAGGCAGGCACTTAACCGACTGAACCACCCAAGCACCCCAAGATAGCCATTTTTAATACTTGCATACATTTCATCTTATAAATATACCATCATCTACTTAAATAATTCCTTATTTCTTCTCCTACTTTCTGACATTTAGGTTTTCAAAATTTCTTATTTATAAATAATGCCATAGTGAATATATTTATTTATAATTGTTTGCATTTTTATCATTTCCTTAAGCTAGACTCCTTACGGTGAAATTATGAAATCAAAGAGTATCACCATTTTTAAGACTCCTGATAAATATACTGAGGTTTTATTTATTTATTTTTTAAAGATTTTATTTATCCATTCATTAGAGACAGAGAGAGAGATGCAGAGGCAGAGGGAGAAGCAGGCTCCCCGTGGAGCAGGGAGCCCGATGCGGGACTCTATCCCAGGACCCTGGGATTATGACCTGAGCCAAAGGCAGACACTTAACCGACTGAGCCACCCAGGCGTCCCTATACTGAGGTTTTAAATCATTGTTCCCCCAAACTCTGGGCCTCTGCAAGGCTGTGTAACATCCTTTGGGTAAACTACAACAGTGGAGATTGCTTTGTAATATCTTGGGGAAGTTACTAATTTTTTCACATTTTAAATGTGAGTGAGGATAATTATAAAAATAGCTAACCTTAATTTTGGATAGAGTATTGTTCTAAGTGTTATACATATATTAACTCATTTAATCCTTGCAACAATCCTTTGGAATAGGTTCTATTATCCCTATTTTAGAAGTGGAGCAAAGACTAACACCTACGCGGTGAGGTGTCACCCCAGATTTCTGGCATTTAATCAACTTGTTAAACTGCTTGAGTGTTCCTGTATCTTGTTCCTTTTTTCTTTTTGTGTTCACTCCTATCCATATTCTCCTACTACCAAAGATCATATCCTGTGTTAAGTTTTCAGGAAATATGTTTGGACTCTAAAGGTCCGTGACTTCAAAAAAGTTGGGAACCCATTTATTTCAAGGACTACATCCCGTTGGCAGTAGAGTGATTAATTCCCATTAGATTCTTCTCCTACCACCCCGTAGGGCTTTCTCAGTCTTTCTTCCTTCATTTTGTCATCTCTCAGTACGTTGTCTGATTGATATTTATCGCCAAAGTTTAAAGTTTACATATCATGCTATTACTGAAAAAATAGTTTGGTTTTATTCCTTGTTATTACTACTACTATGAACACAGAGGCGGGCAAAAGCAGCCTCTAGCAGCTCAAGGAAAATTTTATCTCCTATTTTTAAAAAAGATAAATGTAGACACAACTTTGGTTTGATGTTATAATTACTTCTTTCGGGTTTCTGGCTATTTTTAAAACAAATTTACACCATTTTGTAGCTTGTGTGGAACCTCAAGGATAATGTTCAAGAGATTCTCCAATTATTTTTCCAGTGGGAAAGCCCCACCTCTTAATTGTTTTAATTAGCAAACCTATAAAAATTAATTAAAATTGGCATCATACTTCCAAAATTGCATACCACTTACTACTGAACATAAAATCTTAATCAAAACATTGAAAACGCTTGAATCCAACTTGCTTTAATTGTCTAATACACTTGCTTGAGGGGGAAAATAATGAAAACAGTAAGGTGAGTAAAAAGAAAATGACTTTTCAGGGAGTCTAACAGGACCTTTTAAATGAATGCTTCAAAAAATAACGATGATGATGATGTCACAAGTGGTTTTTTTTTTTCCATTCTACCAAGATACAGAGTTTGGTTTTTTTTGTTTGTTTTTTTATTTGAGAGAGAGAGTGAGAGAGAGAGCCCTAGTGGGGAGAAGAGGCAGAGGGAGAGGGAGAAGCAGACTCCCCACTGAGCGGAGAGCCCAGCTCCATCCCAGGACCCTGGGATCATGACTTGAGCCGAAGGCAGATGCTTAACCGACTGAGCCACCCAGGCACCCTGATACAGAGTTTGTTTTTAGTGGAGGTGTTCACCCTGATGAAGGGAAAGCCATTCAGTTACATCAGGTCCCTGGCAGCTTTGTATAGAGATGAAATGCAAGTGCAGCCTAGGGAAGGGGCCTCAGCTAGGGTTCAAGCAGAGTAAGGAAGGGGAAAGAAAGAGAAGCAGATGGCCTGGCAGACATTTGGAGAGTGCTCCTACCTACTAAGTACCAAGCATTGGGTTAGTTGCTTTCTCAGAGACTACCTTATTTTTTTCCCAAAAATAACCAGACTGAAATTTGTTATTATTAACTTCATTTTATAGATGATGAAATCAGATTAAAAGGGATTAAGTAACCTGCCTAAAAGCCATTCTGAGAGGCAGGACCTGCTCTCTTCTCCATCTGCTCGCTCTCCCTTGGTGGTACATGTGCTGTAATATGATCTGGATTATGTCTCCCCTTCAAGGTTGAATCCAAATTCATCCCTGCTATGGCCACTTCAAGGAGAGAGGCAGTTATCTGAGCTGGCTCCTGAACAGGAGTAGGTAAGGAACAACAACAAAACAACAGCAACAACCATAACTAATTGAAATTCAGAGTTTATTTTATGCCAAGCTGTGTTTCGGATCCATTAGCTCATTTCCACCAAAAAACTGAAAGAGGCAACTACTACTATTATTCTCTTTTCTCTCCAAGAGGAAACTCATCAAGATTTTAATCTTGGAGTTATAAAGTTAGTAAGTGGCAGAGCTGTTATTCAAACCTAGGTCTAATCTGAGAACTCAGACTTTTAATCACTTTTCTTGGAAAACACACATGTACAACCTTAGCGTGGTCACACAGGTATGATCTTAAGCAAGTACAAGTATAGAGCTTCTTAACGTAAAAGAAAGACTAGAAGATGAGGTGAGGGAGGGGAGATTTTGAAAAAGGTATCAAGACTGATAAGCCATTATAGGGCCAAATATTTAACTTTTTAAAGATTCCTGTTTATTTTGTTTTGTAAACATTAAGTCTTGTTTCTGTTTCTTCACTAGTACTTCATCTGTCATTGTAAACATTTCTGAATTGGGCTTTTTCAGCTTATGAGAAATTATCAGAAATATATGAAAACTGGCACAATTATTGTACAGTGGAAAAGATTTAGCTAAGTGTGGATTATTGTTCATTTGGAATAGTTGTATCAATACTCAGTTAGGTGAGGGCCAGAAAATTTCAGTTATAAAAAAGTGAATTACGGGGAGCCTGGGTGGCTCAGTTGTCAAGCATCTGACTCTTGGTTTTGGCTCAGGTCATTATCTCATGGATCCTGAGATTGAGAGCCCTATGTGGGGCTCCACTCAGCAGGGAGTCTGCTTGACGATTCTCTCCCTCTACCCCTCCCCTCCACATGCTCTCTCTGTGCGCATGCATGCTCTCTCTCAAATAAATAAATCTTTTTTTCTTAAGTGAATTATGAAACCCAGACTACATCATCCAGTACACCTAGTAGACAGCTAATAAATGTTTTTAAAAATTCATGAAAAGTAATGCTGGACATAAAGTGTTTTATTTAAAGACTATGCCTTACTAATAAACTAAAACTGTTTTGAAAAGAAAACAGCATTTTCTGAAGGACTAATGCTTGTCTATGAAAATTAGATGATTCCTCAAACATGTTTTCAGTAATGGCTTTTATAAAAAAAGTCACCATGCCTGCTATTTTTCCAACTATTGCTTTTATGCGTACAGTACAAATACATCTTTCCACAGTCTTCCCACCTGATTTGATGTGTCAAAGCTGATCT
This sequence comes from Phoca vitulina, assembly GCF_004348235.1. Taxonomy (NCBI): domain Eukaryota; kingdom Metazoa; phylum Chordata; class Mammalia; order Carnivora; family Phocidae; genus Phoca; species Phoca vitulina. The sequence goes on along the minus strand of NW_022589711.1, from coordinate 61,297,607 downwards.
CAGCACTTTCTCCTGTTGTGTATGTGTTATGTGTTTTATTTATAATACATCTGTCCTGTTGTATGCAAAGACATACAAAATGGAGGAACTGGCAATATTTATTCTTTGGCCCATTCGTTTTGGAAAGTTGTCTTGAAGGGAGCCTTCACACTATTCTTCAAGCGTAATGGATGCATATTTTTTTAGTTTTTCTCTGGATGTATTGTAAGACAATGGAATCAACAGTATTTCTCTAACAGTCTGTTCGTACACTTTTCTCCACTGGCGTGTGCATCTCTATCATGTATGATGCAGGAATAGACTTTAGTTGATGATATAAATGCATTTTCTTTATTGTATTTATAATTTGATTTTGGAGTCCTTGAAGCCTCTGTAGGGAACCCTGGGTTTCAGAACACGGTATGAAAACTATATAGCTATAGGAAGTAGATTGTCCTTGAAGGTGAGAGACATAGGCAGATCTGCATTTAAAATTAATTTCTGGCTATGAAATGGAGGATGGGTTAAAGAGTGGATGTATTAGAACCCAAGAGATCTGCTAGGAGGTTGTGAGAGACAATGGAGGTTTAAACTTCAGAGTACGAATTAGAAAAGATGCAATATTTGAGAAGTAAAATTAATAAAAATTAGATGATTATGAGTTATCAGAATTGATGAGTAAGAAGAGATCAACAATAGCTTCTCTCTTTGGAGACCACAATAAGTAATGGTGAAGCCGGTGAAGATAGCATGCTGAAGACAGAGGAACATGTTTATGTTGGTGCACAGTGAAGCAGATAAAGAATTTGATTTTAAACACAGCGAAGCTAAGGTACTAAATGTCCAGTGAACAGTTAAATACAGACCTAGAACTCAAGAGAAAGGGCTGGTTGTGAATTTGATACCCAGATTAATAAGGCCATGGGAGTGATGGCCAAGGAGAAAGTGGAAATTGAAGAGAGAAGAGGGCTACAGGCAAATTCTGGGCCCATGACGTGTTATAGAGCACATAGAAGAAGAGCCAGGGATGACATCAGGAAAACTAAGTGAAGTCGGAAAGAGTTAACGTTACAGAGGTGTACAAAATAGAAGCTTGGAAGTAAGAAGAGGTAGCAGTGCGAGGCCATAGAGAAATGCATTGTTTTCTCATTCCAGGTTCTCCTCTTCTAAATCCCTGTTCACCTTTATCTGCTGTCATTCCTTATCCAAAAAAAGAAGAAAAAAAAAATTCAGCCTCAGTCAATGATTTTACTCCTACTTCACAAAGAAGTTTGATGCTATCAGGCATGACCTATTTCAGACTCCGTTATCTTCCCCCTCACAAACCATTCTCCCACATGAATCCTTCCATCTTTCCTTTTTCCACTCCTCAGGCAGCCCTTTTCCTTCTTTCTATTCCTGACTTTATTCTCAGGCTAGCTCCTCTTCCTCACTTCTTGAACAAATATGGTCTTCTGAGGGCTTCTTCCTTCAGTTCTTAAAATATGTCTACTTCTCCTGCCCTCACACGGGCTTCCTGGTGCCTGTGGCTCCCAGTCACTGGCCCCCTTCCTTCTTTCCCACCCCCAGTCTTGAATGATATTGTTTATACCCCTCCATCTCATACCTCTCCTCCCATTCTCGTCTTCATCTCTGCAGTCTGTCTTTTCCTCCACCCCAGTGCTAAACTCCTCCACCAAAGACTGCCAGTGATTTTCTAATAGCCAACTCCTCCGTCCTTTTCTGTGATCAACTCAATCAGCCTGAGGCCTCATTTGAAATTGCTGATTGATCAGCCTATCTTCATGTTTCCATGCCACTGTTTTGTCCAGGCCCTCTTCCTGTCTCTCTGCAGGTCATGTCTCTGCTTTGCTGGTGTTTCTTCCTCCTCCTGACTCACACGGTGGCTGTTTCCTGAGTCGCTGCCCTTGCGGTTATGTTCTCACTGTACATGCTCCCCACTTTCAGACCATTTATCTACTCTGCCAGTTTAACCTGCCATCTCTATTATAATGTCTCTCAAGTCTGTATCTTCCTGTCCTGTCAGGATGATTATCTCTGTACTCCCATCCCTTTCAAGCCATCCGTGAATTAAAACAACCCCTCATTCACAAGTGGCCACTACTGGCCCCGGGAGCCACACAGAGCTATGAGGCTGCTGCCCTGGAGTCATTACGCTAAGGTCTGAAGATCTCCAACAGCTTAGAAGAGAGATTCTCAAACTTTAGCATGTACCAGCATTCACTTGGAGAGCTTGTTAAAACACTGGTTTCTTTTCTTAAGGTTTTATTTTCATTCCAGTTAATTAACATACAATGTTATGTTAGTTTTGGGTGTATAACATAGTGATTCAACACTTCCATACATCACTGGTGCTCATCACGACAAGTGCGCTCCTTAATCCCCACCATCAATTCAACCCATCCCCCCCACCTCCCCTCTGGTGACCATCAGTTTGTTCTCTATAATTAAGAATCTGTTTCTTGGGGCGCCTGGGTGGCTCAGTCGTTAAGCGTCTGCCTTCGGCTCAGGTCATGATCCCAGGGTCCTGGGACCGAGCCCCACGTTGAGCTCCCTGCTTGGCAGGAAGCCTGCTTCTCTCTCTCCCACTCCCCCTGCTCATGTTCCCTCTCTCGCTGTGTCTCTCTGTGTCAAATAAATAAATAAAATCTTTAAAAAAAAAAAAAAGAATCTGTTTCTTGATTTCTCTCTCTCTCTCTCTTTTTTTTTCCTTTGCTTGTGTGTTTTGTTTCTTAAATTCCACACATGAGTGAAATCATATGGTATTTGTCTTTCTCTAACTGCCTTGTTTCGCTTAGCACTATACTCTCTAGCTCCATCCATGTCATTGCAAATGGCAAGATTTTATTCTTTTTTATGGATGAATAATATTCCAGGGTGTGTGTGTGTGTACACACCACATCTTTACCCATTCATCAATTTATGGACACTTGGGCTGCTTCCATGTCTTGGCTATTGTAAATAATGCTGCTATAAACATAGGTAAGCGTGTATCCCTGTAGATTAGAGTTTTTGTATTCTTTGTATTCCCAGTGTGATTACTGGATTGTAGGGTAGTTCCATTTTTCACTTTTTGAGGAACCTCCATACTGTTTTCCACAGTGGCCGCACCAGTTTGCATTCGCACCAACAGTGCATGAGTGTTCTTTTTCTCGACATCCTCGCCAGCACCTGTTGTTTCTTTTGTTGTTGATTTTAGCCATTCTGACAGCAAAACACCAGTTTCTTGACTCCACCTCCAGAGTTTTCTGATTTGGTAAGTCTGGGGTGGGATCAAGAATTTGTATTTCTAATAAGTTTCCAAATGATGCCCATGCTGCTGGTTCAGAGCAATACTTTGAGAACCACTGGCTTAGAACAATGGTTCTTAAACTTAGTGGCACATCAGAATCACTAAGATAGCTTTTTTTTTTTAATTACTGCTACTTGGGAGCCACTACGTATCTATTAAATCAGAATATCTGATGGTGGGCTTCCCAGTTAATTCCAACATGAAATCATGGTTAAGATCTACCCACGTGGGACGCCTGGGTGGCTCAGTCGGTTAGGCATCTGCCTTCGACTCTGGTCATGATCCCAGGGTCTTGGGATCCAGCCCTGTGTGGGGCTCCCTGCTCAGCAAGGTGTCTGCTTCTCTCTCTCTCTCTCTCTCAAGTAAATAAATAAAATCTTAAAAAAAAAAAAAAGATCTACCTGCGTAGCAGTAGAGAGAAGGAAACCTACCCCCTTCCCCTGCAAAAAGCAGCAGCTTTGAGTAGGGTTTTTTAACTTCCAACCCAATGGTTCCCTCCAAAGTATATATTCCACAAAGTAGTATGCAATAAGGCTGTATGTAACTGGGCAGGATATGAGGGCCCATGACTGTTTCTCCCAAATTAAAAATCACTAAAGAAACTGATTCTCAGACAGGGCTAGCCTGTCTACTCAGTCTCCTACATCACACGTATACCACCATCACATGTTTCAAAATCTCTCTGTTTATACATTGAGGTTTCCATGGAAAGTGTCTGCTTCACTTTTGTAGCTTCAAGGCCTGAAATAGTAATCCTTACCTATTCACTTAGGTTAATGAGCAATTTTTTCAAAGTGCTTATATGAAAGAAGAATCTAACATCTATCCATTATTCACATCTTAACAAGAATCGCTTCAACTAGGTTGATTTTATACTCCCACATGTCCTAAAGTAATAGCTATTTTGAATAGGCTGGGAGAGGAGTATAAAGAACTTTGAATGTCTAAGTAAAGGGTCTACAGAGAAATTTTTAAAAATTAGGACACAGTGGGGTGGGGGCACCTGGGTGGCTCAGTCGTTTGGGTGTTTGACTCTTGATTTCGGCTGGGGTCATGATCTCCAAGTCAGGGGATTGAGCCCCTCCTCGGGCTCTGCGCTCAGTAAGATTCTTGAGATTCTCTCTCTCTCTCCCTCGGCCCCTGCCCTCCTCACGCGCATAGGCGCTTTCTCTCTCTCTGTTTAAAAAAAAAAAAAAAAAAAAGGGCACTGAGAACCTGAAAAGATTGAGGAAGGCATCTGGGTCAGTAGAGGGTGTATGAAGAAAGAGAAGTCAGAATACACAAAGAATAATTTTTAACAATGATATTCCAGACTGGTTGTGTGATAAAGAAATAGATAGAAAACTCTCTTCCTTTTTTCTTTTCTTTCCCCATATTTATCATATAGACTCCGCAGGGTGATTAGCTGAGGAAAAATACCATTTGCACCATCAGTTAGTTCTGAACAATGTAAACTATAGAGCCAGGCAGGGCTGGGTTTCAGTCGCAGCTCTGCCGTTCCTGACCAGGCAGCCTCGGGAGATTCAGGCAACCTCTCCAAACCCAAGTTTTTTATCTGTAAAATGGCAGAAGTACTTACTTCATAAGGTAATCTTGAGAACTAAATTTACGTAAAATACTTATTATATTGCTTCAACCAGCAAATGTTCAATAAATGGCTGTGTTACCACAACTTGGCCAGCTTATGGAACAAATAGGAACAATTAGTGGATTGGTCTAAACAAGCACCTATGTTTCTTGAGAAATTTTCACGTTCCAAACAAGTGGCTTTGATATGGTCTTTATTACACCAACATTTAAATACTCACTTTAGGGGCGCCTGGGTGGCTGAGTTGGCTCAGGTCATGATCTCAGGGTCCTGGGACGGAGCCCATGTCAGGCTCCCTGCTCAGTGGGGAGTCTGCTTCTTCCTCTCCCTCGTGCTGTCTCTCTCTCAAATAAATAAATAAAATCTTTAATAAGAAATCAATAAATAGGGCGCCTGGGTGGCTCAGATGGTTAAGCGTCTGCCTTCGGCTCAGGTCATGATCCCAGGGTCCTGGGATCGGGTCCCGCATCGGGCTCCCTGCTCCTTGGGAGCCTGTTTCTCCCTCTGCTTCTCTCTCTCTCTCTCTCTCTGTGTCTCTCATGAATAAATAAATAAAATCTTTAAAAAAAAAAAGAAATCAATAAATACTTACTTTACAAATTCAATTTACTTTTTAAAGGAACTGCTGATCTTTTCAACTGCCATTCTTATTTACTTAGCTATTCAGCTACCATCTTATTCTCACAACTAATATAAACTTCACCCTGAACTGAGAGCTCCTTAGGAGCAAGGACTGTGTCTTTATTGGTAATCATTTATTGAACATTTATATGCCAAGTGCTAGACATAAAAATATACATACAATACGGTTCCTTTCCTCATGGGTCTTAAGTTCTACCTGGGGAAAATGATATGCAAATACAATCTAAGATAATGCATATTATAATAAAGATGTGTGCCAAGAATTGTGGAGTATAGTGGGAGAAGAAATTCATTTTATCTGAATTGATAAGAAAATCTTAGTAAAGGGGGTGACATTCAAACTGAGCCAAATGTGCGTCAAAGACAATAATAAATGAAAAAGACATGAGGGAATAGGGAAATAGATATGAGCTACTACTGCAGGGAAAGATTCCTACATGGCCTAGGTTTTATTTGGACCTTGAATACAGAAGATGAGGATAAAATATGGAACAGCTTGGTATGTATCTAGGCGTGTATGTAATAATAAGATATACTATTAATAAAAGGTAAGTTAGCTGATGAGAAATAAGGGAAATAAGTTTGGAGAGGTGCTGCCTTGGAACTAGATTTTGCAAAGGTGTGGGAACTAAGCAAGGACATTCCCTAGACTTGGAAGTTCCAAGGACTTCATGCAATAAAGGCATATAGGTTCCAAAACCAGGTACTACGTGGAACATGGTAAAAGGGAAGTTGGAGAAAGGTTATTCCAGCAGTGATGCTGTGGGTAAAGATAGCAGATTAGATCATCTTCAAAGCAATTTCATTAATTCAGGTGTCTAGGCATTAATGCCATAGGTCTAGGCTGGAACATCTTTGGAGAAGAACTGTAAAGATATAAAAATGACATTTTATAAATATCATCGGGGATATTTGAATAATAATATTATTGGCAAATATAGCAAAGGTAACATGGAAGATGATGAATTGTTTTTTAAGTGAACAAAGTTTATTTAGTGCCATATATGCCAAATATGATGTGATACTAATATAATGCTATAATAGACACATATATAATATGTATGTTATATTCCATTTGGAAGCTCTTTCCCACTGTATATATTATTTTACCAAATAAATTATCCATTTCTGCTGGACAGAATCTCATCTCATATTTCTCATACATTATAGAGCCTACCACTGTGAAGGACATAAAGGCAGCATTTCATAAAAATCTTATTGTCTGGTGAAATAACTGAGGCCAGAATTATCAGAAAACCAGCCCAAGTCCTAAATGGAGTCAGCAGTGAATAAGAATGGAATCCGCTTTCCTTTATTGCAATGTAACTTCCTAATATTGATAGAGTGGGAAAAGTTCCAAACAGTGCCACGTCATTCTAGATAATAAAACTATGGATCAGTTTATCTTGTGATATTCAGTAACACATTTTATGGACCTAAAACATCAAGGGAAATAGTCCAAAATCATGTTTCTTGTCCATTTGTGTGTGTTTTTCACTTTAAAAAGGTGACCTTAAGGTGGGGGGGTGGGGAGGGCAAGAGAGTAAATCAGTTGAATCTTTCATAGCAGCATATTTACTTCACCAAAAAATAAAAAATAAAAAG